>NC_091310.1:29050642-29058142 GCF_038502225.1 Cherax quadricarinatus | reverse complement strand
AATATAGTTTAGATGGCCAAAGACTGCAAACCTCACTCAAGGAAAAAGATCTGGGGGTGAGTATAACACCGAGCATATCTCCTGAGGCGCACATCAATCAGATAACTGCTGCAGCATACGGGCGCCTGGCAAACCTACGGATAGCGTTCCGATACCTCAGTAAGGATTCGTTTAAGACTCTGTACACCATCTACGTCAGGCCCATACTGGAGTATGCAGCACCAGTTTGGAATCCACACCTAGTCAAGCACGTCAAGAAATTAGAGAAAGTGCAAAGGTTTGCAACAAGACTAGTCCCAGAGCTACGGGGATTGTCCTATGAAGAAAGGTTGAGGGAAATCGGCCTGACGACACTGGAGGCCAGGAGGGTCAGGGGAGACATGATAACGACATATAAAATACTGCGCGGAATAGACGAGGTGGACAAAGACGGGATGTTCCAGAGATGGGACACAGACACAAGAGGTCACAATTGGAAGTTGAAGACTCAGATGAATCAAAGGGATGTTAGGAAGTATTTCTTCAGTCATAGAGTAGTCAGGCCATGGAATAGCCTAGAAAGTGATGTGGTGGAGGCAGGAACCATACATAGTTTTAAGGCGAGGTATGATAGAGCTCATGGGGCAGGGAGAGAGAGGACCTAGTAGCAATCAGCGAAGAGGCGGGGCCAGGAGCTGTGACTCGACCCCTGCAACCACAAATAGGCGAGTACAAATAGGTGAGTACACACACACACACACACACACACACACACACACACACACACACACACACACGTACACACCTTCCCAGGCTAAAGATCACTGAACCAAAACAAACATATATCTTAAACAGCAAGCTGAAACAGAGCTAATGAATGTAACTTATGAATATAAAGCAGTTGAACCAGTCAAGCTATCACAGTTACTCCTAAAACGATTTTGTCACAAAAGGATAAATCTGCGTAGAAATACCGTGGCTGGAAGAATTTCCAACTAACCCACAATACAGTGGCTGGAGCAGTACACAACTAACTCACAATACAGAGCCCGGAACAATTAACAAATAACCCATGATACCATGACTGGAACAACTTATATATAAACCACTCCATCGTGGCTGGAACAATTCACAACTAATCCAACATAGCGTGGCCTCAACAAATCACAATCTTCAATGCCGTGGCTGAAGCAATTCTACTCCACCCATAATGCCATGAACGAAAGCCATTCATGACTTATGCTCTTGTCTCGCAACAAAAGAACCCGGATACAATTTTAATGAGGTGAGACGTATGGGCAAGTCTCCTAAAACCATCAATTCCATATTTACCTGTTACCTGCTAGTTAGTCGACTGTTGTGGGTGGCATTTCTTGTAATGAAGCAAAAACCGAAAACTAACGGAAATAAACAACACTGTTTGGCATTTTTGGATTAATGGCCAGAGTAGAGCCATTTTTTTTACTTTATATTAGTTTACTAATAATGAACATAGGAAGGAAAAAAGAGGCAACGAGCCTTTAAGAAGACAGGTCAGGCAGAAGCAGGAACAAGAGACGCTATTTGATGTGATTATATTACCAGACACAGATCTAATGCATGAATGAATGAATGCAACAATGAATAACTCGCATGCAACGCTGACACACATAAACACTACCTTCAGAAACACAGCAGGTGAAAAGTAGGAAACACTGTTCAAAACACGCATGAACTGTGGGAACACACACAGCTGCAGTGTATGAACGGACAGTTCAAAGACCTGGTCCAAAATGACTTTCTAAATTTCAAAGACTTGCTTCAAAATGACCTTTGAAAATTCAAAGGCTTGTTTCAAAATGACTCACAGAGATAAAAAAAAACTGAGGAAGGAATATGTCAGAGAAGATATATATATTTTTTCAACAAACCGGCCAGAAGATGTATATATTTTTTTCAACAAACCGGCCTATATATATATATATATATATATATATATATATATATATATATATATATATATATATATAAACACTGATCTCTGGCTGAAGGAGACTCGAACCTACGAACCTTGGGACAAGGTACGCAGTGCTTTACCAATCTACCCACACTGGACAGTACCTTGGCGTGTAGCTAGCGCTACACGTTTGATCCAAGGCAGCCAGCTTTCAGGGAGAAGGCTTACAGCTTTTCATCTCATC
Organism: Cherax quadricarinatus; assembly: GCF_038502225.1. Classification (NCBI taxonomy): domain Eukaryota; kingdom Metazoa; phylum Arthropoda; class Malacostraca; order Decapoda; family Parastacidae; genus Cherax; species Cherax quadricarinatus. The sequence goes on along the minus strand of NC_091310.1, from coordinate 29,055,983 downwards.
CCCTGCATGCATTAGCCTTCCTAGAGATTTTAACAATGCAAGGAATTCGCAAGAGCAGGCGAAATATACACAAACACTGATCTCTGGCTGCCTTGGATCAAACGTGTAGCTCTAGCTACACGCCAAGGTATTGTCCAGTGTGGGTAGATTGGTAAAGCACTGCGTACCTTGTCCCAAGGTTCGTAGGTTCAAAGAGATCAGTGTTTGTGTATATTTCGCCTGCTCTTGCGAATTCCTTGCATTATATATATATATATATATATATATATATATATATATATATATATATATATATATATATATATATATATATATATATATATATATATATATATATATTATTTTATTTTATTTTTTTTTATTATCACACCGGCCGATTCCCACCAAGGCAGGGTGGCCCGAAAAAGAAAAACTTTCACCATCATTCACTCCATCACTGTCTTGCCAGAAGGATGCTTTACACTACAGTTTTTAAACTGCAACATTAACACCCCTCCTTCAGAGTGCAGGCACTGTACTTCCCATCTCCAGGACTCAAGTCCGGCCTGCCGGTTTCCCTGAATCCCTTCATAAATGTTACTTTGCTCACACTCCAACAGCACGTCAAGTATTAAAAACCATTTGTCTCCATTCACTCCTATCAAACACGCTCACGCATGCCTGCTGGAAGTCCAAGCCCCTCGCACACAAAACCTCCTTTACCCCCTCCCTCCAACCCTTCCTAGGCCGACCCCTACCCCGCCTTCCTTCCACTACAGACTGATACACTCTTGAAGTCATTCTGTTTCGCTCCATTCTCTCTACATGTCCGAACCACCTCAACAACCCTTCCTCAGCCCTCTGGACAACAGTTTTGGTAATCCCGCACCTCCTCCTAACCTCCAAACTACGAATTCTCTGCATTATATTCACACCACACATTGCCCTCAGACATGACATCTCCACTGCCTCCAGCCTTCTCCTCGCTGCAACATTCATCACCCACGCTTCACACCCATATAAGAGCGTTGGTAAAACTATACTCTCATACATTCCCCTCTTTGCCTCCAAGGACAAAGTTCTTTGTCTCCACAGACTCCTAAGTGCACCACTCACTCTTTTTCCCTCATCAATTCAATGATTCACCTCATCTTTCATAGACCCATCCGCTGACACGTCCACTCCCAAATATCTGAATACGTTCACCTCCTCCATACTCTCTCCCTCCAATCTGATATTCAATCTTTCATCACCTATATATATATATATATATATATATATATATATATATATATATATATATATATATATATATATATATATATATATATATATATATATATATATATAAGTGTATATATAAATAAGTATATATATATATATATACATATATATAAGTGTATATATAAATAAGTATATATATATATATATATATATATATATATATATATATATATATATATATATATATATATATATATATATATATATATATATATATTTTTTATATTTTTATTATCACACTGGCCGATTCCCACCAAGGCAGGGTGGCCCGAAAAAGAAAAACTTTCACCATCATTCACTCCATCACTGTCTTGCCAGAAGGGTGCTTTACACTACAGTTTTTAAACTGCAACATTAACACCCCTCCTTCAGAGTGCAGGCACTGTACTTCCCATCTCCAGGACTCAAGTCCGGCCTGCCGGTTTCCCTGAATCCCTTCATAAATGTTACTTTGCTCACACTCCAACAGCACGTCAAGTATTAAAAACCATTTGTCTCCATTCACTCCTATCAAACACGATCATGCATGCCTGCTGGAAGTCCAAGCCCCTCGCACACAAAACCTCCTTTACCCCCTCCCTCCAACCTTTCCTAGGCCGACCCCTACCCCGCCTTCCTTCCACTACAGACTGATACACTCTTGAAGTCATTCTGTTTCGCTCCATTCTCTCTACATGTCCGAACCACCTCAACAACCCTTCCTCAGCCCTCTGGACAACAGTTTTGGTAATCCCGCACCTCCTCCTAACTTCCAAACTACGAATTCTCTGCATTATATTCACACCACACATTGCCCTCAGACATGACATCTCCACTGCCTCCAGCCTTCTCCTCGCTGCAACATTCATCACCCACGCTTCACACCCATATAAGAGCGTTGGTAAAACTATACTCTCATACATTCCCCTCTTTGCCTCCAAGGACAAAGTTCTTTGTCTCCACAGACTCCTAAGTGCACCACTCACTCTTTTTCCCTCATCAATTCTATGATTCACCTCATCTTTCATAGACCCATCTGCTGACACGTCCACTCCCAAATATCTGAATACGTTCACCTCCTCCATACTCTCTCCCTCCAATCTGATATTCAATCTTTCATCACCTAATCTTTTTGTTATCCTCATAACCTTACTCTTTCCTGTATTCACCTTTAATTTTCTTCTTTTGCACACCCTACCAAATTCATCCACCAATCTCTGCAACTTCTCTTCAGAATCTCCCAAGAGCACAGTGTCATCAGCAAAGAGCAGCTGTGACAACTCCCACTTTGTGTGTGATTCTTTATCTTTTAACTCCACGCCTCTTGCCAAGACCCTCGCATTTACTTCTCTTACAACCCCATCTATAAATATATTAAACAACCACGGTGACATCACACATCCTTGTCTAAGGCCTACTTTTACTGGGAAAAAATTTCCCTCTTTCCTACATACTCTAACTTGAGCCTCACTATCCTCGTAAAAACTCTTCACTGCTTTCAGTAACCTACCTCCTACACCATACACTTGCAACATCTGCCACATTGCCCCCCTATCCACCCTGTCATACGCCTTTTCCAAATCCATAAATGCCACAAAGACCTCTTTAGCCTTATCTAAATACTGTTCACTTATATGTTTCACTGTAAACACCTGGTCCACACACCCCCTACCTTTCCTAAAGCCTCCTTGTTCATCTGCTATCCTATTCTCCGTCTTACTCTTAATTCTTTCAATTATAACTCTACCATACACTTTACCAGGTACACTCAACAGACTTATCCCCCTATAATTTTTGCACTCTCTTTTATCCCCTTTGCCTTTATACAAAGGAACTATGCATGCTCTCTGCCAATCCCTAGGTACCTTACCCTCTTCCATACATTTATTAAATAATTGCACCAACCACTCCAAAACTATATCCCCACCTGCTTTTAACATTTCTATCTTTATCCCATCAATCCCGGCTGCCTTACCCCCTTTTATTTTACCTACTGCCTCACGAACTTCCCCCACACTCACAACTGGCTCTTCCTCACTCCTACAAGATGTTATTCCTCCTTGCCCTATACACGAAATCACAGCTTCCCTATCTTCATCAACATTTAACAATTCCTCAAAATATTCCCTCCATCTTCCCAATACCTCTAACTCTCCATTTAATAACTCTCCTCTCCTATTTTTAACTGACAAATCCATTTGTTCTCTAGGCTTTCTTAACTTGTTAATCTCACTCCAAAACTTTTTCTTATTTTCAACAAAATTTGTTGATAACATCTCACCCACTCTCTCATTTGCTCTCTTTTTACATTGCTTCACCACTCTCTTAACCTCTCTCTTTTTCTCCATATACTCTTCCCAGTGAAGATACAGTTGCTCCCAGGGATGCTGACACGGCTGAAGCACTTAGAGGAAAGCACCCTGCCAGGGAAACCAGTGGCACCAACAGTTCCAACACCTCTGTCCCCACTATGGAACCATTGATTGTGGAAGACTCAGACATTTACAAAGCAATAATGTCGTTCCCATCTGGCTCTGCTGGGGGTTACACTGGAATAAGGCCACAGCATTTAAAGGAAATGGTTAATCCAGTTATTGGGGAAATTGCAGAGACACTGCTTTCAGAGATCACAAGGTTCGTCAACAATTCCTTGGCTGGTCTGATTCCTGATGAAATTAGACCTTTCTTTTTTGGTGCAACACTTTGTGCACTTAAAAAGAAGGATGGAGGAATTCGGCCAATTGCAGTAGGCAACACGTTACGCCGCCTCGTATCCAAAGATGCTGTCTGAAGTATTCGAGCACAGGCAGCCATGATGCTTCAACCAAACCAGGTTGGCTTTGGGGTCTCTCAAGGAAGTGAAGCAGCGGTTCATGCAACAAGGGTGTATATCAACAACCTGCCTGAGGACAATGCAGTGGTAAAATTAGATTTTAAGAATGCGTTCAATCTCCTGAAAAGAGACGTGGTATTAGCAGCAGTACAAGAACATTTCCCTGGTCTCTTCCCTTTTGTTTCAGCTGGGTATAGCAAGGAATCAATGCTTCTCTTTGGAGAGCATGAAATCACATCATCGGAGGGTGTCCAACAAGGAGATCCTCTTGCACCATTTCTCTTCTGTATAGCAGTTAGGGAAATCACAGTCAGACTGACCAGCGAGCTAAACATCTGGTTCCTAGATGATGGCACACTAGCAGGTACAAAGGAGTCCCTCCTACATGACCTTACACAGGTAATGACACGGGGACAGGAAATGGGTCTCGTCCTGAATCCATCCAAATGTGAAATCATCTCAGTCAGTCAACAAGTGATAAATGTAGTGAGATCAAAACTACCAGGAGCAGCAGTCATTGCCCCCACAAATAGTGTCTTGCTAGGAGCACCTCTGGGAAGCAATGCCATCGACACAATTCTCAGGAAGAAATTGGAAGAGTTAAGGAGAATGGAACAACGAATAGGCAATCTGGACACCCACGATGCCTTGTACCTTCTCACAAAGTGCTTGAGTCTGCCCAGGTTGACATATTTCCTAAGATGTGCACCTTCATATGATAACCCTATACTGCACGAATATGACAGTATTCTGAGGCAGATTTTTACGAAAGTACTTAACCTTACTCTAGACGACGGGCAGTGGAACCAAGCTACACTTCCAGTCAGACTAGGAGGCATTGGTGTCCGCAAGTCATCACAGATTGCGTTACCTGCTTTTCTGTCCTTGTGTATTGCATCCAGAGAGCTTGTAGCAGCGATTCTCCCTGAACATCTTAGGGACAAGATTGGAGTCCAGGACCAAAAATTCATTGACGGAGCAATGATCTGGGATAATCTAACGGGCTCTGAAACCAGACTTGCTCCCCCCAACAACTACAAACAATCGCACTGGGATGGTCCAATAGTGGAAAATATAGCCTCAACAATGCTTCAGAGTGTGTCAGGGAAGGATAGAGCCCGCCTCCTGGCAGTGAGAGCCCCTCATGCTAGAGACTTTCTGTTGGCTGTTCCCAACTCCAGCCTTGGCACACGCCTCGACCCACAGACCATCCGCATCGGTGTTGCCCTTCGACTTGCCGCCCCTATTCTCGCCGAACACAGGTGT
>NC_091310.1:29038142-29045642 GCF_038502225.1 Cherax quadricarinatus | reverse complement strand
CTTGTTAATCTCACTCCAAAACTTTTTCTTATTTTCAACAAAATTTGTTGATAACATCTCACCCACTCTCTCATTTGCTTTCTTTTTACATTGCTTCACCACTCTCTTAACCTCTCTCTTTTTCTCCATATACTCTTCCCTCCTTGCATCACTTCTACTTTGTAAAAACTTCTCATATGCTAACTTTTTCTCCCTTACTACTCTCTTTACATCATCATTCCACCAATCGCTCCTCTTCCCTCCTGCACCCACTTTCCTGTAACCACAAACTTCTGCTGAACACTCTAACACTACATTTTTAAACCTACCCCATACCTCTTCGACCCCATTGCCTATGCTCTCATTAGCCCATCTATCCTCCAATAGCTGTTTATATCTTACCCTAACTGCCTCCTCTTTTAGTTTATAAACCTTCACTTCTCTCTTTCCTGATGCTTCTATTCTCCTTGTATCCCATCTACCTTTTACTCTCAGTGTAGCTACAACTAGAAAGTGATCTGATATATCTGTGGCCCCTCTATAAACATGTACATCCTGAAGTCTACTCAACAGTCTTTTATCTACCAATACATAATCCAACAAACTACTATCATTTCGCCCTACATCATATCTTGTATACTTATTTATCCTCTTTTTCTTAAAATATGTATTACCTATAACTAAACCCCTTTCTATACAAAGTTCAATCAAAGGGCTCCCATTATCATTTACACCTGGCACCCCAAACTTACCTACCACACCCTCTCTAAAAGTTTCTCCTACTTTAGCATTCAGGTCCCCTACCACAATTACTCTCTCACTTGGTTCAAAGGCTCCTATACATTCACTTAACATCTCCCAAAATCTCTCTCTCTCCTCTGCATTCCTCTCTTCTCCCGGTGCATACACGCTTATTATGACCCACTTCTCGCATCCAACCTTTACTTTAATCCACATAATTCTTGAATTTACACATTCATATTCTCTTTTCTCCTTCCATAACTGATCATTTAACATTACTGCTACCCCTTCCTTTGCTCTAACTCTCTCAGATACTCCAGATTTAATCCCATTTATTTCCCCCCACTGAAACTCTCCTACCCCCTTCAGCTTTGTTTCGCTTAGGGCCAGGACATCCAACTTCTTTTCATTCATAGCATCAGCAATCATCTGTTTCTTGTCATCCGCACTACATCCACGCACATTTAAGCACCCCAGTTTTATAAAGTTTTTCTTCTTCTCTTTTTTAGTAAATGTATACAGGAGAAGGGGTTACTAGCCCATTGCTCCCGGCATTTTAGTCGCCTCATACGACACGCATGGCTTACGGAGGAAAGATTCTTTTTTTTTTTTTATTATTATCACACCGGCCGATTCCCACCAAGGCAGGGTGGCCCGAAAAAGAAAAACTTTCACCATCATTCACTCCATCACTGTCTTGCCAGAAGGGTGCTTTACACTACAGTTTTTAAACTGCAACATTAACACCCCTCCTTCAGAGTGCAGGCACTGTACTTCCCATCTCCAGGACTCAAGTCCGGCCTGCCGGTTTCCCTGAATCCCTTCATAAATGTTACTTTGCTCACACTCCAACAGCACGTCAAGTATTAAAAACCATTTGTCTCCATTCACTCCTATCAAACACGCTCACGCATGCCTGCTGGAAGTCCAAGCCCCTCGCACACAAAACCTCCTTTACCCCCTCCCTCCAACCCTTCCTAGGCCGACCCCTACCCCGCCTTCCTTCCACTACAGACTGATACACTCTTGAAGTCATTCTGTTTCGCTCCATTCTCTCTACATGTCCGAACCACCTCAACAACCCTTCCTCAGCCCTCTGGACAACAGTTTTGGTAATCCCGCACCTCCTCCTAACTTCCAAACTACGAATTCTCTGCATTATATTCACACCACACATTGCCCTCAGACATGACATCTCCACTGCCTCCAGCCTTCTCCTCGCTGCAACATTCATCACCCACGCTTCACACCCATATAAGAGCGTTGGTAAAACTATACTCTCATACATTCCCCTCTTTGCCTCCAAGGACAAAGTTCTTTGTCTCCACAGACTCCTAAGTGCACCACTCACTCTTTTTCCCTCATCAATTCTATGATTCACCTCATCTTTCATAGACCCATCCGCTGACACGTCCACTCCCAAATATCTGAATACATTCACCTCCTCCATACTCTCTCCCTCCAATCTGATATTCAATCTTTCATCACCTAATCTTTTTGTTATCCTCATAACCTTACTCTTTCCTGTATTCACCTTTAATTTTCTTCTTTTGCACACCCTACCAAATTCATCCACCAATCTCTGCAACTTCTCTTCAGAATCTCCCAAGAGCACAGTGTCATCTTTTCCACTTCCATATATATATATATATATATATATATATATATATATATATATATATATATATATATATATATATATATATATATATATATATATGCAGGAAGAGAGTGGGGCTACACCAAGATGAAGAAGAGAGGCTACCACACACACCAACACGTCTCAGCAGTGCAATAACATTGACAGGGTAAGCGCGTAACCCTAATTTAACACTCTCCTGGCCTTGGAAACAAGTTGTGTGATAAATAAGCCAAATATCTGGCCCAGAATGTACCTAGCAATGGACCGAATAGCTTGAAATATGGTATTTCTTTACTGTTATGTGGTACTCTGGTTAAATATTGCCACGATGAGTTGGCTGGTTGGTTAACTGGGCTTAAAATCTGTCGACTACTGAAAGAGAAAATTAAGGTTGCATGTAACCTATTTATTGGCAGTTAAGAATACTTTAATGAACAAAATCTGAGTGTAAAGTAATATATATATATTTATATATAAGAAAGAAGGAACACTGTATCAGGTCTACTGGCCCATGCAAGGCAAGTCACCTCCCGGCTTAAACCAATGACCCACCTAGTCAGGTCAGTTCGCATCAACTTAAGGAAGGAGTACGGCATCAGACCTATTAACACAAACTAATAGGTTTGATGCGAGGTCAGGTCAGGTCCAACTCACACCCACCCACATCCACTCATGTATTTATCCAACCTATTTTTAAAACTGCACATCTTATCTTCTATGACGGTACTCTGGAGTTTGTTCCACTCATCCACAACTCTGTTACCAAACCAGTGCTTTCCTATATCCTTCCTGAATCTGAATATTTCCAACTTAAAACCATTTCTGCGAGTCCTGGTTTGGCTAAATATTTTTAGCACGCTATTTACATCCCCTTTATTTATTCCTGTTTTTCATTTATACACCTCAATCATATCCCCCCTAATTCTACGCCTTTCTAGAGAGTGCAGATTCAGGGCCCTCAGTCTGTCCTCAAAGGAAAGATTTCTGATAAATGGGATCAACTTTGTCATCCTCCTCTGTACGTTTTCCAGTGCATTTATATCCATTCTGCAATACAGTGACCAGAACTGTGCAGCAAAATCTATATGAGGCCTAACCAAAGATATATAAGAGTTGAAGAACAACCTGAGGACTTCTATTATTTATGCTCCTTGATATGAAGCCAAGGATTCTGTTAGCTTTATTGCGAACACTTATGCACGTTGTCTTGGTTTTAGATTATTGTTAACCAGAATTTCCAAATCCTTTTCGCAATCAGTAATATTAACATCTACATTATTTAGTGAATATGTGGCATGGCTATTTTCTTGTCTAATATTTAGTACTTTGCATTTGTCTATATTAAACTGCCTCTGCCACTTCTCCGTTCACTGCATCAGTCTATTCAAATCTTCCTGGAGTGCTCTAATGTCCTCATTAGAATGAATTAGGCGACCTGTTTTGGTGTCATCAGCAAACTTGCTGATGTCGATATTTATTCCCTCATCAGTGTCGTTTATATAAATTCTGAACAACAAAGGGCCCAACACTCAGCCCTGTGGAACAGTACTCATGACGTGCCTCCACTCTGAGTTCTCCCCATTGATGCAAATTCACTGCTGCCTATCTGTCAACCACGCCTCTACCCAGGAAAAATTTCACCTATTCCGTGTGCCGTAATTTTCCTCAAATAGCCTCTGATGTGGTACTCTATCGAAAGCCTTACTGAAGTCTATATACACAATATCATATTCATTCCCATGATCTACATACGCAAATACTTTGTTGATAAAAGTTAGTAGATTCGTAAGACAGGAACGCCTGTTTGTAAAACCGTGTTGAGATTCATTAATCAATTTATGCTTTTCAAGATGGCGACGAATTGCCTCGGAAATTATTGATTCCATAAATTTTCCCACTATGGAGGTAAGGCTTATTGGTCTATAGTTCAAAGCTAAGGACCTGTCTCCTGCTTTGTAAATAGGTATTACATTTGCCATTTTTCACTTATCTGGCACCTTGCCAGTTTGTAGTGATATGTTGAAAAGATTAGCCAAAGGTATGCTAAGTTCCTCTTTACATTCCTTTAACACCCTTGCAAACAGTTCGTCAGGACCTGGGGATTTGTTAGGTTTTAGTTTCTCTATTTGTCTGAGAACTATGTCACTAGTTACCCTAAATGTGCATAGTTTATTATCGTCCTGTTCCACATAGTTTATTAGTTCTGGAATTCGCTAGTATCTTCCTGCATAAAAGCTGAAAGAAAATAAGAGTTAAAAATTTCACACACTTACTTATCACTGTCAATGATCTGACTTGAGTTTCTTTTGAGTGGGTCAATCTTGGTGCCTAATCTTACTTCTATATACCTGAGAGAAACTTTTTGGGTTAGTCTTATCCCTTGCCACTTTAGCCTCATAGTTTCTTTTAGCTTTTCTTATTCCCTCTTTTATTTCTCTCTTTAATTGATTATATTGATTTCTTAACTGCCCAACTCTTCTTTTGATACGCCTATAAATGCCTCGCTTTTGACCAATGAGATGTTTTAATCTGTTGTTTATCCATTTGGGTTCATTTTTGGTTGATCTAATTTCCCTACTTGGAACGTAAGTTGTCTGGGCAATATATGTATATATATATATATATATATATATATATATATATATATATATATATATATATATATATATATATATATATATATATATATGTCGTGCCGAATAAGCAGAACTTGCGATCTTGGCTTAAATAGCAACGTTCATCTTGCCATATAGGACAAGCAAAAATTTGTGTCTGCAATAATTTCGCCAAAATCATTCTGAACCTAACGAGAAAAAATATATTTCACCGTGTTTGTTTAATATTAAATTATTGTAAACAAATCTAAAATATATTTGGTTGGGTAAGGCTAAAATAAATTGTTCTTGTTATAATAAGGTTAGGTAAGTTTTCTAAGATTCTTTTGGTGCAAAATTAAAAATTTTTACATTAACATTAATGAAAAAAATATATCTTTAAACGTATAAGAGAAAAATTCACAAAGGACTTAATTTTAAATGAGTTCTTGCTATCTGACCAGTTTTACATATTCGGCACGACATATATATATATATATATATATATATATATATATATATATATATATATATATATATATATATATATATATAAATATATATATATATATATATATATATATATATATATATATATATATATATACATATATATATATATATATATATATATATATACATATACATATATATATATATATATATATATATATATATATATATATATATATATATATATATATATATATATATATATATATATATATATATATATGCAAAACAACCACTCTGAAAGAATAGAGAAATTCCAAGCGCTTTCGTGACTACTCACATTATCATAGTTCCTTGATAATGTGAGTAGTCACGAAAGCGCTTGGAATTTCTCTATTCTTTCAGAGTGGTTGTTTTGCATATTCTGAAATCACCTGTTTACTGTGATCTTATTGCATATATATATATATATATATATATATATATATATATATATATATATATATATATATATATATATATATATATATTTATATATATATATATATATATATATATATATATATATATATATATATATATATATATATATATATATATATATATATATATATTTGTCGTGCCGAATAGGCAGAACTTGCGATCTTGACTTAAATAGGAACGCTCATCTTGCCATATAGGACAAGCGAAAATTTGTGTATGCAATAATTTCGCCAAAATCATTCTGAACCTAACGATAAAAATATATTTCACTGTGTTTGTTTAGTACTAAATTATTGTAAACGTATTTAAAATATATTTAGTTGGGTTAGGCTAAAATAAATTGCTCTTGTTATAGCAAGGTTAGGTAAGTTTTCTAAGATTCTTTTGGTGCAAAATTGAAAATTTTTACATTAACATTAATGAAAAAAATATATCTTTAAACGTATAAGAGAAAATTTCACAAAGGACTTAATTTTAAATGAGTTCTTGCTATCTGACCAGTTTTACATATTCGGCACGACATATATATATATATATATATATATATATATATATATATATATATATATATATATATATATATATATATATATATATATATATATATATATATATATATATATATATATATATATATATATATATATATATACATATATATATATATATATATATATATATATATATATATATATATATATATATATATATATATATATATATATAGACACTGCGATTCAAACCTCTCAGTGTATGTACACTGAGAGATACATATCTCCCGGTATATATATCGTGTAGCACAGTGTTCACCGGAAGGAAGGCGGTTTTCCAACCGAGAGAACATTCAAAACGAGGTGTTGCAATTATTGACCTTACACACAATGATGGTTAATACAGTGAAAGCATGCAGCTCTTTCATTGAAACTAGATCCATTGTGGTGGTGGAGGTGTTGGTAGTGGCAATGGTGGCGAGGTGAGGTGCAGTGTTGGTTGTTATGGTTGAATATGTGGTGTTGATAGTGGCAATGATGGTGGTTGAAGGGATGGTCAATGTAGTAGTGGTGGTATTTGTTGTATTAATGATTATTGGAGAGTTACTGTTGGTGATGGTGGTGGTTGTGAGGGGTAGTGGTGACTGTGACAATGGTATCGGTGGTACTGGCGATAATAGCGGTTAAGGTGGTGGTGGTGATGGTGTGGATGGTGGTGGAGGTCGTGGTAGTAGGGGTGGTGGTGGTGCTGGTGGTGGTAATGGTTGTAGAGGTGGAAGGCACCACTGACACCAGATGTCGCCTGCTCTTACCATTACTTCAGCACCTCGCTAATTACCTCTATTAACACCAATTACTCCACCTCCCTTCCACTCCCAACACCACCTACCTCCTCCGCTCTCTCTCTCTCTCTTTCATTCATTCTTTCTCCACCCCCCACAACCCTATCTTTCTCCGTCTCTGTCTGTCTGTCTATCTGTCTGTCTGTCTGTCTGTCTGTCTGTCTCTCTCTCTCTCTCTCTGTCTCCCAGGTGGTCCTCTCCTATTAGTGGTTCACATTACACCTTCCACTTATCCGTGGGCAGATGTTGTTGTTATTGCGACCATCAGAGAAAAT
>NC_091310.1:29003142-29035642 GCF_038502225.1 Cherax quadricarinatus | reverse complement strand
ATGAAGCTGAGAGGATGAACAGGAAGGAAGGACATATGAATTATGCTAAGGTCATATCAGCCTGCAAAGAAGGGTCAGGGAGTAAAAGGAAAGAGCAGCTGGGTGCAGATAGAGAGGGAGATAAGTCGAATGCTGAGGCACAACCATGCTACCAAGAGCCACTGGAAAAAATCAAGGGAGAAAACGACCATATACAGAGAGGAACCAGAGTCACAGAGGGAGAGGCAATGGGAGGAGGAAAGGGGAAAATCAGTGTTTATCCATGGGCTTCGGGAGAGAGAGGAAAGGACACACACTGAAAGACGGCAGGAAGAAATAAAGGAGATTGGGAAAATCATCACGGAAATAGGGGGAGTAGACATGGACGAGATTGTAAATTTTCAGAGAATAGGGGGGTACGTGAAAAAAAGAAACCGACCTATCAAGCTGATTCTCAGGACAGAAACAGTGCGGAACAGGATCCTCCAAGAAAAACCAAGGTTGAAAAACTCGGAAGAGTACAAGAAGGTGTTCCTAGACAGAGACAGAACACAAACAGAGAGACAGCAGCTGAGGGAGAGGACAAAAAAGCGATAGGAGATAGGAAAGGAAATAAGGATAGAACCAGCAGAGGTCAGTCAGAGCTGAACAGAGAAGCAAGGGCAAGCACACACACAACAATCCTCAGAACCCCACAACCTATCACACCATCCCAACACAAACTACAATCCATACCCACAGCTTCCACCCAACCCCCAATCATAGAATCCCACAGTATGCTACCAGGTCTCCCACCCCCACAGGCCCCCAAACCACAGTATTGGAAAGGAAACTGAAGGTATGGTACCCTGATGGGTGGGAGGAGTGGCACAAAGAGTCAAAGAGACATCACCGGACATCATAGTGCTCACAGAAACCAAGCTTTTGATAACAGATGCCATTCCAACGATACCAGATACACAGTAGAGTGCTGCTGATCAAACACCGATGGAATTTTGATGGGGAGAGCAGCGAGAAGAAAGTAATAACCAGGACCCAAATGCAGTGATGTATAACCCACCACAGCTACGAGAGATAGAGGATGACTGGCTGCACAGAAGAGCTCATGGGAAAACTGATCATGGTAACCACAAGGAGATCGACTCTTGGAGCTGAAAGAGGGCTAAGATCAAAACTTCATGTACCAACACGTAAGGACAGAGAACTGTCAGGGAAGCCAGTTAATGAGATAATGGAATATGTAGCAACAATGTGCAAGGAGGCTGAAGAGAGGTTTGTACCCAAGGGAAACAGGAATAAGGAAAAAGCCAGGATGAGCCCATGGTTCACCCAAAGGTGCAAGGAGGCAAAAACCAAGTGTGCTAGGGTATGGAAGAAATATATAGAAGGCAAAGGACCCAGGAGAATGAGGAGAGCAGTCGTAGAGCCAGAAACGAATATGCACAGATAAGAAGGGAGACCCAACGTCAATATGAAAACGACATAGCAGCGAAAGCCAAATCTGACCCGAAGCTGTTATACAGCCACATCAGGAGGAAAAAACAGACAAAGACCAGGTAATCAGGCTAAGGAAGGAAGGAGGAGAGACAACAAGGAATGACCGTGAAGTATGTGAGGAACTCAACAAGAGATTCAAAGAAGTGTTCACAGAGGAGACAGAAGGGGCTCCAGAGGGACGGAGAGGTACACACCAGGTGCTGGACACGGTACACACAACCGAGGAAGAAGTGAAGAGGTTTCTGAGTGAGCTAGATATCTCAAAGGCAATGGGGCCAGATAACATCTCTCCATGGGTCCTGAGAGAGGGAGCAGAGGCGCTATGTGTACCCTTAACAACAATATTCAATACATCTATTGAAACAGGGAGATTGCCTGAGGCATGGAAGACAGCAAATGTAGTCCCAATCTTTAAAAAAGGAGACAGACATGAAGCACTAAACTACAGACCAGTGTCACTGACATGTACAGTATGCAAAGTCATGGAGAAGATTGTCAGGAGAAGAGTGGTGGAACACCTAGAAAGGAATGATCTCATCAACAGCGCCCAACATGGTTTCAGGGACGGGAAATCCTGTGTCACAAACCTACTGGAGTTCTATGACAAGGTAACAGCAGTAAGACAAGAGAGAGAGGGGTGGGTGGATTGCATTTTCTTGGACTGCCAGAAGGCGTTTGACACAGTACCACACAAGAGATTAGTGCAAAAAATGGAGGACCAAGCAGGGATAACAGGGAAGGCACTACAATGGATCAGGGAATATTTGTCAGGAAGACAGCAGCGAGTAATGGTACGTGGCGAGGTGTCAGAGTGGGCACCTGTGACCAGCGGAGTCCCACAGGGGTCAGTCCTAGGACCAGTGCTGTTTCTGGTATTTGTGAACGACATGACAGAAGGAATAAACTCTGAGGTGTCACTGTTTGCAGATGACGTGAAGTTGATGAGAAGAATTCATTAGATCGAAGACCAGGCAGAACTACAAAGGGATCTGGACAGGCTGCAGACCTGGTCCAGTAATTGGCTCCTGGAGTTCAATCCCACCAAGTGCAAAGTCATGAAGATTGGGGAAGGGCAAAGAAGACCGCAGACAGAGTACAGTCTAGGGGGGGCAGAGACTACAAACTTCACTCAAGGAACAAGATCTTGGGGTGAGTATAACACCAGGCACATCTCCTGAAGCGCACATCAACCAAATAACTGATGCAGCATATGGGCGCCTTGCAAACCTCAGAACAGCATTCCAGCATCTTAATGAGTCGTTCAGGACCCTGTACACCGTGTACGTTAGGCCCATATTGGAGTATGCGGCACCAGTTTGGAACCCACACCTAGCCAAGCATGTAAAGAAACTAGAGAAAGTGCAAAGTTTTGTCACAAGACTAGTCCCAGGGCTAAGAGGTATGTCCTACGAGGAGAGGTTAAGGGAAATCAACCTGACGACACTGGAGGACAGGAGAGATAGAGGGGACATGATAACGACTTACAGAATACTGAGAGGAATTGACAAAATAGAGAAAGACAGGATGTTCCAGAGAATGGACACAGCAACAAGGGGACACAGTTGGAAGCTGAAGCCACCGATGAATCACAGGGATGTTAGGAAGTATTTCTTCAGCCACAGAGAAGTCAGGAAGTTGAATAGTTTGGGAAGAGATGTAGTGGAGGCAGGATCCATACTTAGGTTTAAGCAGAGGTACGATAAAGCTCATGGTTCAGAGAGAGTGACCTAGTGGCGACCAGTGAAGAGGCGGGGGCCAGGAGCTTGGACTCGACCCCTGCAACCTCAACTAGGTGAGTACAACTAGGTGAGTACACTAACAAACATCCCCCACACACTAACAAACATCCCCACACACTAACAAACACCCCCACACACTAAGAAACATCCACCACACACCAACAAACATCCCCACACACTAACAAACATCCCCCACACACTAACAAACACCCCCCACACACTAACAAACATCCACCACACACTAACAAACACCCCTACACACTAACAAACACCACCCACACACACTAACAAACATGCATCCCCCACACACTAACACACCCCACACACTAACAAACATCCACCACACACCAACAAACATCCCCACACACTAACAAACATCTCCCACACACTAACAAACACCCCACACACACTAACAAACATCCACCACACACTAACAAACACCCCCACACACTAACAAACATCCACCACACACTTACAAACACCCCCGACACTAACAAACATCCACCACACACTAACAAACATCCACCACACACTAACAAACATCCACCACACACTAACAAACACCCCCCACACTAACAAACATCCACCACACACTAACAAACATCCCCCACACACTAACAAACATCCACCACACACAAACAAACACCCCCCACACACTAACAAACATCCACCACACACCAACAAACATCCCCACACACTAACAAACATTCCCCGCACACTAACAAACACCCTCCACACACTAACAAACATCCCCCACACAATAACAAACATCCCCCACACGCTAACAAACATCCACCACACATTATCAAACACCCCCACACTAACAAACATCCACCACACACACTAACAAACATCCACCACACACTAACAAACACCCCTCCACACTAACAAACACCCCCACAGACTAACAAACATCCACCACACACTAACAAACATCCACCACACACTAACAAACACCCCCCACACACTAACAAACACCCCCCACACACTAACAAACATCCACCACACACTAACAAACATCCCCCACACACTAACAAACATCCACCACACACAAACAAACACCCCCCACACACTAACAAACATCCACCACACACTAACAAACCCCCCCACACACTAACAAACATCCACCACACAATAACAAACACCCCCACACACTTAAAAACATCCCCACACACACTAACAAACATCCCCCACACTAACAAACATCCACCACACACTAACAAACATCCCCCACACACTAACAAACATCCCCTCACACTAACAAACACTAACAAACACTAACAAACACTAACAAACACTAACAAACACTCTAACAAACACTAACAAACACTCTAACAAACACCCCCACACACTAACAAACATCCACCACACACTAACAAACATCCCTCACACACTAACAAACATCCAGCACACACTAACAAACATCCCCATACACTAACAAACATCCCCACACACTAACAAACACCCCCACACACTAACCATCCACCACACACTAACAAACATCCCCACACACTAACAAACATCCACCACACACTAACAAACATCCCCCAAACATCCCCACACACTAACAAACATCCCCCACACACTAACAAACATCCCCACACACTAACAAACATCCACCACACAATAACAAACACCCCCACACACTAACAAACATCCACCACACACTAACAAACACACTAACCACCCCCACACTAACAAACATCCACCACACACTAACAAACACCCCCCACACTAACAAACATCCCCACACACTAACAAACACCCCACACTACCAAACATCCACCACACACTAACAAACATCCACCACACACTAACAAACACCCCCACACACTAACAAACATCCACCACACACTAACAAACATCCACCACACACTAACAAACACCCCCCACACACTAACAAACATCCACCACACACAAACAAACACTCTTCACACTAACAAACATCCCCCACACACTAACAAACATCCACCACACACTAACAAACATCCACCACACACTAACAAACACCCCCACACACTAACAAACATCCACCACACACTAACAAACATCCACCACACACTAACAAACACCCCCACACACTAACAAACATCCACCACACACTAACAAACACCCCCACACACTAACAAACATCCACCACACACTAACAAACATCCACCACACACTAACAAACATCCACCACACACTAACAAACATCCCCCAAACACTAACAAACATCCACCACACCCTAACAAACATCCACCACACCCTAACAAACATCCACCACACACTAACAAACATCCCCCACACAATAACAAACATAACAAACATCCCCCACACACTAACAAACATCCCCCCACACACTAACAAACATCCACGCACACACTAACAAACATCCCCCCACACTAACAAACATCCCCCACAATACACTAACACACTAACAAACATCCCCACACACTAACAAACATCCCCCCACCACACACACTAACAAACATCCCCCCACACTACTAACAAACACTAACAAACATCCCCCCACACACTAACAAACATCCACCACACACTAACAAACACCCCCCACACACTAACAAACACCCCCCACACAATAACAAACACCCCCCACACACTAACAAACACCCCCCACACTAACAAACATCCACGCACACACTAACAAACAGCCCCCCACACTAACAAACATCCCCCTACACTAACAAACATCCACGCACACACTAACAAACATCCCCCCACACTAACAAACATCCCCCCACACACTAACAAACATCCCCCCACACTAACAAACATCCACGCACACACTAACAAACACCCCCCACACACTAACAAACACCCCCCACACAATAACAAACACCCCCCACACACTAACAAACACCCCCCACACACTAACAAACACCCCCCACACACTAACAAACATCCCCCTCACAATAACAAACATCCCCCACACACTAACAAACATCCCCCACACAATAACAAACACCCCCCACACACTAACAAACATATCCCACACAATAACAAACATCCCCCTCACAATAACAAACATCCCCCTCACAATAACAAGCATCCCCCTCACAATAACAAACATCCCCCACACACTAACAAACATCCCCCACACACTAACAAACATCCCCCTCACAATAACAAACATCCCCCTCACAATAACAAACATCCCCCACACACTAACAAACATCCCCCACACAATAACAAACATCCCCCTCACAATAACAAACATCCCCCACACACTAACAAACATCCCCCACACACTAACAAACATCCCCCACACAATAACAAACATCCCCCTCACAATAACAAACATCCCCCACACACTAACAAACATCCCCCTCACAATAACAAACATCCCCCTCACAATAACAAACATCCCCCACACACTAACAAACATCCCCCACACAATAACAAACATCCCCCTCACAATAACAAACATCCCCCACACACTAACAAACATCCCCCACACACTAACAAACATCCCCCTCACAATAACAAACATCCCCCTCACAATAACAAGCATCCCCCTCACAATAACAAACATCCCCCTCACAATAACAAACATAACAAACAAACATCCCCCACACAATAACAAACATCCCCACACAATAACAAACATCCCCCTCACACTAACAAACGTCCCCCACACACTAACAAACATCCCCAATAACACACACTAACAAACATCCCCCACACACTAACAAACATCCCCCACACAATAACAAACATCCCCCTCACAATAACAAACATCCCCCACACACTAACAAACATCCCCCACACAATAACAAACATCCCCCACACAATAACAAACATCCCCCACACACTAACAAACATCCCCCACACACTAACAAACATCCCCCTCACAATAACAAACATCCCCCTCACAATAACAAGCATCCCCCTAACAAACATCCCCCACACACTAACAAACATCCCCCACACACTAACAAACATCCCCCACACAATAAGAAACATCCCCGACACACTAACAAACATCCCCCACACAATAAGAAACATCCCCCACACACTAACAAACATCCCCCTCACAATAACAAACATCCCCCTCACAATAACAAGCATCCCCCACACACTAACAAACATCCCCCACACAATAAGAAACATCCCCCACACACTAACAAACATCCCCCTCACAATAACAAACATCCCCCTCACAATAACAAGCATCCCCCTCACAATAACAAACATCCCCCACACACTAACAAACATCCCCCACACACTAACAAACATCCACCACACAATAAGAAACATCCCCCACACACTAACAAACATCCCCCACACAATAACAAACATCCCCCACACAATAACAAACATCCCCCACACAATAAGAAACATCCCCCACACACTAACAAACATCCCCCACACAATAACAAACATCCCCCACACAATAAGAAACATCCCCCACACACTAACAAACATCCCCCTCACAATAACAAGCATCCCCCTCACAATAACAAACATCCCCCACACAATAACAAACATCCCCCACACACTAACAAACATCCCCCACACAATAAGAAACATCCCCCACACACTAACAAACATCCCCCACACAATAACAAACATCCCCCACACAATAACAAACATCTCCCACACAATAACAAACATCCCCCACACAATAACAAACATCCCCCACACACTAACAAACATCCCCCACACAATAACAAACATCCCCCACACAATAAGAAACATCCCCCACACAATAACAAACATCCCCCACACAATAACAAACATCCCCCACACAATAAGAAACATCCCCCCACACTAACAAACATCCACCACACACTAACAAACACCCCCACACACTAAGAAACACCCCCCCCCCCACACAATAACAAACACCCCCCACACACTAACAAACATCCCCCACACACTAACAAACATCCCCCCACACATCTCAGTTGTCGTTTCGGAAAAATCGTAAGAAATTTCCTCAGTAACATTTCTGGCTCCTTCGAAGTTTTCTTTAATAATAAAAAAAGCATATTGCCTTTTTCAGCCGAGGCCTAATAGAATTTTCTTGCTCTCCTGTTATGCTTCCTCCTCCTCTTATTGCTACTTCTGTATCGTATATTAACATTTTCTCCTCCTCCTCCTTTTCCACCTCCTTCTTCTCCTCCTCCTCCTTCTTCTCCTTTTCCTCCTCCTCCTCCTCCTTCTCCTTCTTCTTCTTCTCCTTCTCCTCCTTCTCCTTCTCCTCCTTCTTCTCCTTCTTCTCCTCCTCCTCCTCCCCTGCTCCTCCTTCTCCTCCTCCTCCTGGATCGGAATATTATATTGCCGACACTAGAATCACGTTAGAGGACACGTTTCCACTGTGAATACTTTTTGTTTTATTAAAGTTCCCTTTAGATAAAGCTCTGAGTGGGCGAAACGAATCGCTCATGAAAGACTGTTTTGCAACGTAGATGTTTTCCTCCTCATCCTCTTTTATTCTTAACTATAGTGGAACCAGTCCAGGTCTTCACTCTATTCACGTATATCCTGTGCTATCCTGGCTCTTCCTGTACTATCCTGGCTCTTCCTGTGCTACCCTGGTTCTTCTTGTGCTATCCTGGTTCTTCTTGTGCTATCCTGGTTCTTCTTGTGCTATCCTGGTTCTTCTTGTGCTATCTTGGCTCTTCCTGTGCTACCCTGGTTCTTCTTGTGCTATCCTGGTTCTTCTTGTGCTATCCTGGTTCTTCTTTTGCAATCCTGGTTCTTCTTGTGCTATCTTGGCTCTTCCTGTGCTACCCTGGTTCTTCTTGTGCTATCCTGGTTCTTCTTGTGCTATCCTGGTTCTTCTTGTGCTATCCTGGTTCTTCTTGTGCTATCTTGGCTCTTCCTGTGCTACCCTGGTTCTTCTTGTGCTATCCTGGTTCTTCTTGTGCTATCCTGGTTCTTCTTTTGCAATCCTGGTTCTTCTTGTGCTATCTTGGCTCTTCCTGTGCTACCCTGGTTCTTCTTGTGCTATCCTGGCTCTTCCTGTGCTATCCTGGTTCTTCCTGTGCTACCCTGACTCTTCCTGTGCTATCCTGGTTCTTCCTGTGCTACCCTGACTCTTCCTGTGCTATCCTGGTTCTTCTTGTGCTATCCTGGCTCTTCCTGTGCTATCCTGGTTCTTCCTTTGCAATTCTAGGTCTTACAATGCATCGCCTGGTTCTTCTTGTCTATCCCTCCCTCTTCCAGTGCATCACAGGCTCCTCATATTTATCTTTGGCTCTTCCAGTGCATTCCTGGATCTTCCAATCCTTCTTCCCATGGATTTTGTTGTCTATCCGTCCCTCTTCCAGTGCATCCCAGGATCCTTATATTTATCTCTGGATCTTCCAGTGCATCCCTAGATCTTCTTGTCTATCCCTCCCTCTTCCTGTGCATCCGTGGATCCTCCTGTCTGTCTCTGGATCTTGCTGTGTATCTCTGGATCCTCCTGTCTATCTCTGGATCGTTCTGTGTATTCCTAGATCTTCCAGTGGATCCCTGGATCTTCCTGTGCTTCAGTAGACTGATACTCTCTTGTACATTTTGAAAAAGTCGTAAATAAAATTTAGGAGAATTAGAAGAGGTTCATCAATTTTTTTTTTTTGAAGCTGAAGTCTTTAATAATGGGTGTTGGAGCATCTGAGTGAGTGTGCTACCTGCGACCACCTGGTATGACCCGATTTGACCTGAGGCGACCCAGGGAGTTGACCCGGAAGTCAAGAGTTGTGTGGGAAAAAAATGTGTCAACGATTTCGCGTGAAGGCGAGGCTACTGCTGCCTGAGTGCCGCTATCTCTCTCTCTCTCTCTCTCTCTCTCTCTCTCTTTTCTCTTTTATTAGTTCTCTCCTCCCCCAGGGCTTTCTGCTCCTACCACAAGATGTCAGACTGTAAATAGCCTCACTTTCATCACTCTCTCTCTCTCTCTCTCTCTCTCTCTCTCTCTCTTTCTCAACACACACACTCTCCTTGTTTTGTTGGTGTTGTGCAGCTGACCGGTTGTACACCTCGTATGTCTTCATATTCCTCTTATTTTTCCACTTTTTAAGGTTCAACGGCCGCTCCACACCAGAAGGCTCTCTTTTTTTATGATTTTCCAGCAGACCAACACTACAGCTCCTGGTTCTTCTTGCAGCAGACCACCAACACTACAGCTTCTGGTCACTCCATCAGATCAATACTACGGCTCCTGGTCCCTTCAGCAGATCGAAGCTAACAGTTCCTCCTTCCTCATTCTAACACTAACCCTTCCTAGTTCTCTTCCAGCAGACCAAGTTAACAGCTCTTGGTTCTTCCTTCCCGCAGACATCAGCGTGGTGGTAACGGCGGCGCTGCTGGCTGTGCTTGGCGTTGTCTTCGTCTTCGGGACCCTCGTCAACTCCTTGGTCTTCCTGGTCTTCTACCGCAGACCCTCCCTCAGGTCACTCTCCAACAGGTGAGTTGCCCTTCATGTCAGTACAGCAAGTGGATGGATGGGACCTCAGTTCTCTATACAGACAGTGAATGTGTAATCAGGGTACCGTAGCCAGTGTGAAATCAGGACAATGTAGTCAGTCAACGTGGCCACAAAATACTGTACACACAATAAGTGTTATCCCCCCCCACACACACACACACACACACACACACACACACACACACACACACACACACACACACACACACACACACACACACACACACACACACACACACACACACATATATATATATATATATATATATATATATATATATATATATATATATATATATATATATATATATATATATATAATTTTATATATATATGTCGTGCCGAATATGTAAAACTGGTCAATTAGCAAGAACTCATTTAAAATTAAGCCCTTTCTAAAATTTTCTCTTATACGTTTAAAGATATATTTTTTTTATTAATGTTGATGTAAAAATTCATAATTTTGTATCAAAAGGAACTTAGAAAACTTACCTAACCTTATTATAACAAGAACAATTTATTTTAGCCTAACCCAACTAAATATATTTTAGATTTGTTTACAATAATTTAATACTTAGCAAACACAGTGAAATATATTTTTTTCGTTAGGTTCAGAATGATTTGGGCGAAATTATTGCATACACAAATTTTCACTTGTCCTATATGGCAAGATAAGCGTTGCTATTTAAGCCAAGATCGCAAGTTCTGCCTATTCGGCACGACATATATATATATATATATATATATATATATATATATATATATATATATATATATATATATATATATATATATTCCAGAAGTATAGGTGCCAGTATATATATATATATATATTTCATACACGTACAAACGCATTTATATATTACATATATTTGGATATATATATATATATATATTTATAAACTTGCGATTTAGGATTAAATAGTAACATTCTTCTTGCTGAATATGGCAAGCGAAAGTTTGTGTATGTAATAATTTTGCAAAATTCATTCTGAACCTAACGAAAACACTTTGTATTTGTTTATTATTAAATTATTGTAAACTTATGTAAAATATATTTAGTTGGAGTAAGCTAAATTAAATTGCGCCTTTTATAATAAGGTTAAGTAAGTTTTCTAAGGTTCTTTTAGTACAAAATTATTAATTTTTACATTAACATAAATGAAAAAAATATATATCTTTAAAAGTATCAGAAATAATTTTAGAAAGCACTTGATTTTAAATGAGTTCCTGCTAATTGACAAGTTTTACTTATTCTGCACGACTTATACTTACCCCAAGACATATACTTACCCCAAGATTCTTTTCCTTTACTTTGACCTTTGCACTTTGTGGGGTTTAACTCCAGGAGCCAGTTTCTTGACCAGGCCTGCAGCCTGTCCAGATCCTTTTGCATTTCTGCTTGGTAATCGTCCGATTGAATTCTTCTCATAAACTTCACATCATCTGCAAACAGGGACACTTCTGAGTCTATTCTCTCCGTTATGACGTATACATATACCAGAAACAGCACCGGTCCTAGGACTGACCCCTGTCTAACCTAGCTCGTCACAGGCGCCCACTCTGACACTTCGTCACGTACCATGACTCTTTGATGTCTCTTCGACAGGTATTCCCTGATCCATTGCAACGGCTTTCCTGTTATACCTGCCTGGTCCTCCAGCTTATGCCTGAATCTCTTGTGTGGAACTGTGTCAGAAGCCTTCTTACAGTCCAAGAAAACGCACTCTACGCAACCCTCTCTCTCTCTTGTCTTACTGCTGTCACCCTATCATAGATCTCCAGTAGGTTTGTGACACAGGATTTCCCATCCCTGAAACCGTGCTGGTTGTTGTTAAGCTCATTCCTTTCTAGGTGCTCCACCACTCTTCTTCTGGTAATCTTCTCCATGACTGCAAATAATACTTGTCAGTGACACTGGTCTGTCTTCTTTTTTAAAAACTGGGACTACATTTGTTGTCTTCCGTACTTCAGGTAGTCGCCCTGTTTCGATAGATGTGTTGAAGATTGTTGTTAGTGGCACGCATAGTGCCTCCACTCTCTCTCTCTCTCTCAGGACCCATGGAGAGATGCTTAGCAGCCTCTTCACTTCTTCCTCGGTTGTATGTATTATGTCCAACACTTGATGGTGTACCCCACTTCTCCGTATTTTTGGATTCCCTTCTGTCTCCTTTAAATCTCATGTTGAGCTCCTCGCATACTTCTCGGTCGTTGTGATCTCCCTTCCTTCCTTCCTTCCTCGGCCTGATTACCTGGTCCTTGACTGTTGTTTTTTCCCTGATGTGGCTGTACAACAACTTTCGGCTAGATTTGCATTTTGCTGCTATGTCATTTTCGCACCGCCGTTGGGCCTCCCTTCTTACCTGTGCATATTCGTTTCTGACTTTACGACTGCTCGTCTTATTCTCCAGGGTTCTTTGCCTACTATATTTGGTTTTGGCCTCTCTACACCTCTGATTGAACCAAGGGCTCATCCTGGTCTTCTCGTTATTTCTCTTACCCTTGGGTACAAACCTCTCCTCAACTTCCTTGCATATTGTTGTCGCATATTCCATCATCTCATTTACTGACTTCTCTGCCAGTGTTCTGTCCCACTGTATTTCGTGAAGGAAATTCTTCATGCCTCTGTAATCCCCTCTCTTGTAGTTTGGCTTCGTTTGTCCTGCCCTTCCTGCTTCCCTCTCCACTTGTAACTCTACTGTGTATTCGAAGCTCAGAACCACGTGGTCACTGGCCCCGAGGGGTCTTTCATATGTGATATCCTCAATATCTGCAATACTCAAGGAGAATACTAAGTCCAGTCTTGCTGGTTCGTCCTCTCCTCTCTCTGGTAGTGTCCCTTATGTGTTGGTACTTGAGGTTTTCCAGTATCTCCTCCATCATCTTAGCCCTCCCCGTTTCTGGGCCCCTTTGTGGCTCCAGGTTCTCATAGTCAATTTCTTTGTCACTGAAGACACCAACGATCAGCAGCTTTGCCCTGCTCGCATGAACCATTCCGGCCACTTCAGCCAGTGTGTCAACCATCACTCTGCTACTCTCATCATATTCTTGCTTTGGCCTCCTGCTGTTACCACCTTGGGACCTCCAGATTAAAATGTTCCTATTATGTAGTCTCTTGCTTCTCCACTGTCTCGTCTCTCCAGCTCGTCAAAATCCCATTGGTTTTTGACGAGCAGTGCCACTTCCCCACCCTCTCTGTTCCCTCTGTCTTTCCTCAAGATCTGATATCCCATTGGAAAGATAGCACCTGTTTTTATTCTGTGCCGCTCCCACTTATTCGTTATTCCATCAGCGTTGGTGTACCATAACTTCAGTTTCCTCTCCAACACTGTGTTCTGGGGGGTCTGTGAAAGATGGGGGCCCTGGTAGAGTGCTATGGGATTCTACAGCATATTGTGGGGTGGGGGTTGTATGTGTGGATTGTAGTTTGTGTTGGGATAGTGTATTTGGCTGTGGGGTTCTGTGGGTGGCTCTGTGTGTCTTACTCATCTGTTGGTGTCGCAGTTATAAATGAAAACAACATTTATGGTTCAACTGTTTAGACTGAAAAAAAAACAACAACAATCTTTGGGTCAGCAGGAAAAGCTGACTTTCTTTGGCCTCACATTTATACTTTTTCCTTTCTGTTTGCTTTCTAAAACAATAGAATATTTCTCAAAGTTTTTGTTTGTATAAATTTACGCTCATCAACAGGTGTTATTCCCTTTCACATTTTATTGAATTCTGTTTTATTTAACTCTTCTTATTTCATCTTTTTCCTTGGAGTTCGTTCTAGTTGTGTGTTTCCTGGGGGGTCGTTCTAGTCGTGCTTTTCCTGGGAGGTCGTTCTAGTCGTGTTTTTCCTGGGAGGTCGTTCTAGTCGTGTTTTTCCTGGGAGGTCGTTCTTGTCGTGTGTTTTCTGGGAGTTCGTTCTAGTCGTGTTTCCTTGGGGTCGTTCTAGTCGTGTTTCCTGGGGGGTCGTTCTAGCCATGTTTTTAATGGGAGGTCGTTCTAGTCGTGTTTTTCCTGGGAGGTCGTTCTATTTGTATTTCCTGGGAGGTCGTTCTAGTCGTGTGTTTCCTGGGAGGTCGTTCTAGTCGTGTGTTTCCTAGGAGGTCGTTCTAGTCGTGTGTTTCCTGGGAGGTCGTTCTAGTCGTGTGTTTCCTGGGAGGTCGTTCTAGTCGTGTTTTTCCTGGGACGCCGTTCTAGTCGTGTGTTTCCTGGGGGTCGTTCTAGTCGTGTTTTTCCTGGGAGGTCGTTCTAGTCGTGTTTTTCCTGGGAGGTCGTTCTAGTCGTGTGTTTCCTGGGAGGTCGTTTTATTCGTGTTTTTCCTGGGAGGTCGTTCTAGTCGTGTGTTTCCTGGGGGTCGTTCTAGTCGTGTTTTTCCTGGGAGGTCGTTCTAGTCGTGTGTTTCTAGTCGTGTGTTTCCTGGGGGCTCGTTCTAGTCGTGTTTTTCCTAGGTGAGGTCGTTCTAGTCGTGTGTTTCCTGGGAGGTCGTTCTATTCGTGTGTTTCCTGGGAGGTCGTTCTAGTCGTGTGTTTCCTGGGAGGTCGTTCTAGTCGTGTGTTTCCTGGGAGGTCGTTCTAGTCGTGTGTTTCCTGGGAGGTCGTTCTAGTCGTGTGTTTCCTGGGAGGTCGTTCTAGTCATGTTCTGGTTGATGACATTACAGTCGTATTTTACCCGGCTTCTCTAAGAACGTCGCTAAGGCCACGTTCTTTGACTGTTGCCGTTCCATCAAATGCCTTTCATGTTCCTCAGAGTTTTCTAAGCATTTGTTGGGAGTTTCAATTTACCTTCAAGATTAAGAAACAAATATCGTTCAAAGGCATCAATTTTCTAGGAGAAAAAATCTAAACGTAAAACTTTTAATAAACTTTCTCACATTAACGTCACGTTTCACATATTTTTCACATTTTACATGTTTTTCACATTAACGTCACGTTTCACATATTTCTCACATTAACGTCACGTTTCACATATTTTTCACATTAAATTATGTGAAATGAGACGGTAATGTGAAAACTGGTTTTCACTTGTTATTACTTATTTATTTTTTAAGTAGAGGCAAAACATATATGATAAAGACATGAAAATACGAAAATATTTGAGATAAAATTTTTTTTGAATTTAAAAAACAAGAAAAGAGTTTTCAGGAGCCAAACGTTGTGAAAATACTATTGTGTCAGATTCTGTTTTTCTTTTTCCTTGTTTCTGGTCATTTTCCTGCTCCTGATTGTTCTCGTTTCCTGAACACATTAGGGTCGGTGTGACCCAGTTTACAAGTGGATTCTAACCTTTATTACCATTTGATCCCCTGGAAAACACAGCATTTTTGTCATATCACTGAGTAAACACTGTGTGTGTGTGTGTGTGTGTGTGTGTGTGTGTGTGTGTGTGTGTGTATGTGTGTGTGTGTGTGTATGTGTGTGTGTGTGTGTATGTGTGTGTGTGTGTGTGTGTGTGTGTGTGTGTGTGTGTGTGTGTGTGTGTGTGTGTGTGTGTGTGTGTGTGTGTATGTGTGTGTGTGTGTGTGTGTGTGTGTGTGTATGTGTGTACTCACCTATTTGTACTCACCTATTTGTGGTTGCAGGGGTCGAGTCCTAGCTCCTGGCCCCGCCTCTTCACCGGTTGCTACTAGGCCCTCTCTCTCCCCGCTCCATGAGCTTTATCAAACCTCGTCTTAAAACTGTGTATGGTTCCTGCCTCCACTACTTCATTTTCTAGGCTATTCCACTGCCTTACAACTCTATGACTGAAGAAATACTTCCTACTATCTCTCTGACTCATTTGTGTCTTCAACTTCCAATTGTGGCCTCTTGTTTCTGTGTCCCCTCCCTGGAACATCCTGTCTTTGTCCACCTTGTCTATTCCACGCAGTATTTTATATGTCGTTATCATGTCTCCCCTGACCCTCCTGTCCTCCAGTGTCGTCAGGCCGATTTCCCTTAATCTTTCTTCATAGGACATTCCCCTTAGCTCTGGAACTAACCTTGTCGCAAACCTTTGTACTTTCTCTAGTTTCTTGACGTGCTTTATCAAGTGCGTGTTCCAAACAGGTGCTGCATACTCCAGTATGGGCCTGACATACACGGTGTACAGTGTCTTGAATGATTCCTTACTAAGGTATCGGAATGCTGTTCTCAGGTTTCCAGGTGCCCATATGCTGCAGCAGTTATCTGATTGATGTGTGCTTCCGGAGACATGCTCGGTGTTATACTCACCCCAAGATCTTTCTCCTTGAGTGAGGTTTGCAGTCTTTGGCCACCTAGCCTATACTCTGTCTGTGGTCTTCTGTGCCCTTCCCCTATCTTCATGACTTTGCATTTGGCAGGATTAAATTCGAGAAGCCATTTGCTGGACCAGGTGTCCAGTCTGTCCAGGTCTCTTTGAAGTCCTGCCTGGTCCTCATCAGATTTAATTCTCCTCATTAACTTCTACTGTCTTCAAGTTATGTCCTAGAATTTGTATTGATAAAGCCACTGGATGGCGAAACGTCTACAATAAAGATACCCAGATGTTGCACAAGTGTCTTACTCTCAACTTCACATCATTTGCAAACAGGGACACTTCTGAGTGTAACCCTTCCGTTATGTCGTTCACATATACCAAAAATAGCACTGGTCCTAGGACCGACCCTTGTGGGACCCCGCTCGTCACAGGTGCCCACTGTGATACATCATTACGTACCATGACTCGTTGTTGCCTCCCTGTCAGGTATTCTCTGATCCATTGCAGTGCACTTCCTGTTATATGCGCCTGATGCTCTAGCTTCTGCACTAATCTCTTGTGAGGAACTGTGTCAAAGGCCTTTTTGCAGTCCAAGAAGATGCAATCAACCCACCCCTCTCTCTCTTGTCTTACTTCTGTTATTTTATCATAAAACTCCAGAAGGTTTGTGACACAGGATTTGCCTTCCGTGAATCCGTGCTGGTTGGCATTTATACTCCTGTTCCGTTCCAGGTGCTCCACCACTCTCCTCCTGATAATCTTCTCCATAATTTTGCATACTATGCACGTCAATGACACAGGTCTATAGTTTAGTGCCTCTTTTCTGTCTCCTTTTTTAAAAATGGGAACTACATTTGCCGTCTTCCATACCTCAGGTAGTTGCCCAGTTTCCAGGGATGTGTTGAAGATTGTGGTAAGTGGCACGCACAACATATCTGCTCCCTCTCTAAGGACCCACGGGGAGATGTTGTCCGGTCCCATTGCCTTTGAGGTATCGATGTCCCTTAGCAGTTTCTTCACCTCCTCCTCATCTGTATGTATGTCGTCCAACACTTGTTGGTGTATTCCTTGCTGGTGTCCCCATCTGGTCTGTCCCCCCAGAGTCCTTCCTGTCTCTACTGTAAATACTTCCTTAAATCTCGTGTTGAGCTCCTCACATACCTCTTGATCGTTTCTTGTGAGTTCTCCACCTTCTTTCCTCAGCCTTATCACCTGGTCCTTGACTGTTGTCTTCCTCCTAATGTGGCTATACAGCAGTTTCGGGTCAGATTTGACTTTCGATGCTATGTCGTTTTCATACTGTCGCTGGGCCTCCCTCCTTATCTGTGCATACTCGTTTCTGGCTCTTCTACTAATCTCCTTGTTTTCCTGGGTCCTATGCCTCCTGTACCTTTTCCATTCTCTGTTGCACTTAGTTTTTGCCTCCCTACACCTTCGGGTAAACCAAGGACTCGTTTTGGTCTTCCTATTATTTCTGTTTCCCTTGGGTGTGTGTGTGTGTGTGTATGTGTGTGTGTGTGTGTGCGTGTGTATGTGTGTGTGTGTGTGTGTGTGTGTGTGTGTGTGTGTGTGCGCGTGTTTATTTTACATTAATGATAACAATGGTTGGTTCTGGACAAGTGCAGAGTAATTAGAGAAAGCAATTAGTGCTGAAATTACTAGAACGATGAAACAAAACAAAAAGTAAATAAAGTAAATAAATCTTCATTTTGGTGAGACCGAGATGGTGTCTTGCTGAGTTACACGAGATAACCACAGTGACTCACCTACACTGACTCACCTACACTGACTCACCTACACTAACTCACCTACACTGACTCACCTACACTAACTCAGCTACACTGACTCACCTACACTGACTCACCTACACTGACTCACCTACACTGACTCACCTACACTGACTCACCTACACTAACTCAGCTACACTGACTCAGCTACACTAACTCAGCTACACTGACTCACCTACACTGACTCACCTACACTGACTCACCTACACTGACTCACCTACACTGACTCAGCTACACTGACTCAGCTACACTGACTCAGCTACACTGACTCAGCTACACTGACTCACCTACACTGACTCACCTACACTGACTCAGCTACACTGACTCAGCTACACTGACTCAGCTACACTGACTCACCTACACTGACTCACCTACACTGACTCACCTACACTGACTCACCTACACTGACTCAGCTACACTGACTCAGCTACACTGACTCAGCTACACTGACTCAGCTACACTGACTCATCTACACTGACTCACCTACACTGACTCAGCTGCACTAAGAAACTATACTAAGAAGGGTATACACTCGACGGATCAGTTTAATGGTGTCAGAAGTATATCAGTGTCGTGATAAAGTTGGTAGAATTACCGACAATATGTAAAGTAAAAGGACACAAGTGCAACCAATGTGACATTTTATTGTGGCAACGTTTCGCTCTCTCCTGGAGAGCGAAACGTTGCCACGATAAAATGTCACATTAGTTGCACTTGTGTCCTTTTACTTTATATATCAGTGTCAGCAGCAATGCAATAGTGTCAGCCTCAATGTAACAATATTAGCAGAAATTTGAAAATGTCTGCAGAAATATACCAGAGTCAGCAGCAATGTAACAGTGTCAGCAGCAGTATATCAGTGTCAGCAGTATTGTAACTGTCAGCAGCATTATAACAGTGTTAGCAGCTTGTTGATCTGCCAACAGACAACCTGATCTTTTTTAACTCACAGACTTTCTGCACTCACAGACTTTCTGCACTCACAGACTTTCTGCACTCACAGACTTTCTGCACTCACAGACTTCCTGCACTCACAGACTTTCTGCACTCACAGACTTTCTGCACTCACAGACTTTCTGAACTCACAGACTTTCTGCACTCACAGACTTTCTGAACTCACAGACTTTCTGCACTCACAGACTTCCTGCACTCACAGACTTTCTGCACTCACAGACTTTCTGCACTCACAGACTTTCTGAACTCACAGACTTTCTGCACTCACACACTTTCTGCACTCACAGACTTTCTGCACTCACAGACTTTCTGAACTCACACACTTTCTGCACTCACAGACTTTCTGCACTCACAGACTTTCTGCACTCACAGACTTTCTGCACTCACAGACTTTCTGAACTCACAGACTTTCTGCACTCACAGACTTTCTGAACTCACAGACTTTCTGAACTCACAGACTGACTTTCTGAACTTACAGACTTTCTGAACTCACAGACTTTCTGAACTTACAGACTTTCTGAACTCACAAACTTTCTGCACTCACAGACTTTCTGAACTCACAGACTTTCTGAACTTACAGACTTTCTGAACTCACAGACTTTCTGCACTCACAGTCTTTCTGCACTCACAGACTTTCTGAACTCACAGACTGACTTTCTGAACTTACAGACTTTCTGAACTCACAGACTTTCTGAACTCACAGACTGACTTTCTGAACTTACAGACTTTCTGAACTCACAGACTGACTTTCTGAACTTACAGACTTTCTGCACTCACAGACTTTCTGAACTCACAGACTTTCTGCACTCACACACTTTCTGCACTCACAGACTTTCTGCACTCACAGACTTTCTGAACTCACACACTTTCTGCACTCACAGACTTTCTGCACTCACAGACTTTCTGCACTCACAGACTTTCTGCACTCACAGACTTTCTGAACTCACAGACTTTCTGCACTCACAGACTTTCTGAACTCACAGACTTTCTGAACTCACAGACTGACTTTCTGAACTTACAGACTTTCTGAACTCACAGACTTTCTGAACTTACAGACTTTCTGAACTCACAAACTTTCTGCACTCACAGACTTTCTGAACTCACAGACTTTCTGAACTTACAGACTTTCTGAACTCACAGACTTTCTGCACTCACAGTCTTTCTGCACTCACAGTCTTTCTGCACTCACAGACTTTCTGAACTCACAGACTGACTTTCTGAACTTACAGACTTTCTGAACTCACAAACTTTCTGCACTCACAAACTTTCTGCACTCACAGACTTTCTGAACTCACAGACTTTCTGAACTTACAGACTTTCTGAACTCACAGACTTTCTGCACTCACAGTCTTTCTGCACTCACAGACTTTCTGAACTCACAGACTGACTTTCTGAACTTACAGACTTTCTGAACTCACAGACTTTCTGAACTCACAGACTGACTTTCTGAACTTACAGACTTTCTGAACTCACAGACTTTTTGAACTTACAGACTTTCTGAACTCACAGACTTTCTGCACTCACAGACTTTCTGCACTCATAGACTTTCTGCACTCACAGACTTTCTGAACTCACAGACTGACTTTCTGAACTTACAGACTTTCTGAACTCACAGACTTTCTGAACTCACAGACTGACTTTCTGAACTTACAGACTTTCTGAACTCACAGACTTTCTGAACTCACAGACTGACTTTCTGAACTTACAGATTTCTGAACTCACAGACTTTCTGAACTTACAGACTTTCTGAACTCACAGACTTTCTGCACTCACAGACTTTCTGAACTCACAGACTTTCTGAACTCACAGACTTTCTGCACTCACAGACTTTCTGAACTCACAGACTTTCTGAACTCACAGACTTTCTGCACTCACAGACTTTCTGAACTCACAGACTTTCTGAACTCACAGACTTTCTGCACTCACAGACTTTCTGAACTCACAGACTTTCTGAACTCACAGACTTTCGGAACCCACAGACTTTCTAGACTCACAGACATTCGCCGTTAATTAAGCTCATTTTGTAATTTCTTTCTCAGCTTAAAAGCAAAAGCTTGACTGAGTACTTAGAAACGAGGGAATGAGTTGAAAGAGAATCAGTACACAGGTTCAAGAGTAGGTATGACAGGGCCAGTAAGGAACAGATGACACGGGTGACTGGTTTAAGAAGTAGGGCCCAGAGGTTGAGACTCGACCCCCGCAAACACAACTCAGTGAGTAAAAACGGAAACACAACGACACCGCAAACACAGACTGAGACAAACACACACACACACACACACACACACACACACACACACACACACACACACACACACACACACACACACACACACAAACACACACACACAAACACACAAACACACACACACACAAACACACACACCCACACACAAACACACACACACACACACACACACACACACACACACACACACACACACACACACACACACACACACACACACACACACACACACACACACACTACAAGAAAAGGGACTACACAGGAATGAGGAACTTCCTGAACGGGGTTCAGTGGGACAGAGAACTGGCAGGGAAGTCAGTTAATGAGATGATGGAATATGTAGTCACAATGTGCAAGGAAGCTGAGGAGAGGTTTGTACCCAAGGGTAACAGGAATAATGAAAAAGCCAGGATGAGCCCATGGTTCACCCAAAGGTGCAAGGAGGTAAAAACCAAGTGTGCTAGGGAATGGAAGAAGTATAGAAGGCAAAGGACCCAGGAAAATAAGGAGAGCAGTCTTAGAGCCAGAAATGAATATGCACACATAAGAAGGGAGGCCCAACGACAATATGAAAACGACATAGCAGCGAAAGCCAAATCTGACCAGAAGCTGTTGTAGAGCCACATCAGGAGGAAAACAACAGTCAAGGACCAGGAAATCAGGTTAAGGAAGGAAGGAGGAGAGATAACAAGAAACGACCGTGAAGTATGTGAGGAACTCAACATGAGATTCAAAGAAGTGTTCACAGAGGAGACAGAAGGGGCTCCAGAAAGACGGAGAGGTGGGGTGCACCACCAAGTGCTGGACACAGTACACACATCCGAGGAAGAAGTGAAGAGGCTTCTGAGTGAGCTAGATACCTCAAAGGCAATGTGGCTGGATAACATCTCTCCATGGGTCCTGAGAGAGGGAGCAGAGGCGCTCTGTGTACCCCTAACAACAATATTCAACACATCTATCAAAACTAGGAGATTGCCTGAGGCATGGAAGATAGCAAATGTAGTCCCAATTTTTAAAAAAGGAGACAGACATGAAGCACTAAACTACAGACCAGTGTCACTGACATGTATAGTATGCAAAGTCATGGAGAAGATTATCAGGAGAAGAGTGGTGGAACACCTAGAAAGGAATGATCTCATCAACAGCAGCCAACATGGTTTCAGGGACAGGAAATCCTGTGTCACAAACCTACTGGAGTTCTATGACAGGGTGACAGCAGTATGACAAGAGAGAGAAGGGTGTGTAGATTGCATTTTCTTGGACTGTAAGAAGGCGTTTGACACAGTTCCACACAAGAGATTAGTGCAAAAACAAGAGGACCAAGCAGGGATAACAGGGAAGGCACTACAATGGATCAGGGAATACTTGTCAGGAAGACAACAGCGAGTCATGGTACGTGACGAGGTGTCAGAGTGGGCGCCTGTGACCAGCGGGGTCCCACAGGGGTCAGTCCTAGGACCAGTGCTGTTTCTGGTATTTGTGAACGACATGACGGAAGAAATAGACTCCGAAGTGTCCCTGATTGCAGATGATGTGAAGTTGATGAGAAAAATTCATTCGGTCGAAGACCAGGCAGAACTACAAAGGGATCTGGACAGGCTGCAGACCTGGTCCAGGAATTGGCTCCTGGAGTTCAACCCCACCAAGTGCTAAGTCATGAAGATTAGGGAAGGGCAAAGAAGACCGCAGACAGAGTACAGTCTAGGGGGCCAGAGACTACAAACCTCACTCAAGGAAAAAGATCTTGGAGTGAGTATAACACCAGGCACATCTCCTGAAGCGCACATCAACCAAATAACTGCTGCAGCATATGGGCGCCTTGCATACTTCAGAACAGCATTCCGACATCTTAATAAGGAATCGTTCAAGACCCTGTACACCGTGTACGTTAGGCCCATATTGGAGTATGCGGCACCAGTTTGGAACTCACACCTAGCCAAGCACGTAAAGAAACTAGAGAAAGTGCAAAGGTTTGCAACAATACTAGTCCCAGAGCTAAGGGGTATGTCCGATGAGGAGAGGTTAAGGGAAACCGACCTGACGACACAGGAGGACAGGAGAGATAGGGGAGACATGATAACGACATACAAAATACTGAGAGGAATTGACAAGGTGGACAAAGACAGGATGTTCCAGAGATGGGACACAGTAACAAGGAGACACAGTTGGAAGTTGAAGACACAGATGAATCACAGGGGTGTTAGGAATTATTTCTTCAGCCACAGAGTAGTCAGGAAGTGGAATAGTCTGGTATGATAAAGCTCACGGTTCAGGGAGAGTGAGCTAGTAGCGACCAGTGAAGAAGCGGGGCCAGGAGCTAGGACTCGACCCCTGCAACCTGAACTAGATGAGTACACACACACACACACACACACACACACACACACACACACACACACACACACGCAAACACACACACACACACACAAACACACACACACACACACACACACACACACACACACACACACACAGACACACACAAACACACACACACACACACACACACACACACACACACACACACACACACACACACACACACACACACACACACACACACACACACACACACACACTCACTCACACACACCTAGCCAGGCACGTAAAGAACCTAGAGAAAGTGCGAAAGTTTGCAACAAGACTAGTCCCGGAGCAATGGGATATGTCCTACGAGGAGAGGTTAAGGGAAATCGACCTGACAACACTGGAGGACAGGAGAGATAGGGGGGACATGATACCGATATATAAAATACTGAGAGGAACTGACAAGGTGGACAGAGACAGGATGTTCCAGAGATGGGACACAGTAACAAGGAGACACAGTTGGAAGTTGAAGACACAGATGAATCACAGGGATGTTAGGAAGTATTTCTTCAGTCACAGAGTTGACAGGAAGTGGAATAGTTTGGGAAGCGATGTAGTGGAGGCAGGATCCATACATAGCTTTAAGAAGAAGTAAGATAAAACTGATGGAGCGGTAAGAGTGACTGAGTAGCAGCCATTGAAGAGGCGGATCGTGGAGCTGTGACTAAACCCCTGCAACCACAACTAGGTGAGTAGGTGAGTACATACACACACACACACACACATACACACACACACACACACACAGACACACACATACACACACACAAGCAAACACACAAACGAACACACAAACAAACACACAAACAAACACACAAACAAACACACACACACACACACACACACACACACACACACACACACACATGCACACACACAAACAAACACACAAACAAACACACAAACAAACACACACACACAAAAACACACACACACAAACAAACACACAAACAAACACACAAACACACTCACACACACAAACACACACACACACAAACACACACACACACACACACACACACACACACACACACACACACACACACACACACACACACGGTACATGGGGAAGCTGGAGGCTGGACCACAATCACACATGCCCTTTAGTAAGAGCTGCCACAGATGCTGCCTCTCCTGGTGCACCGGGTGGATTATTGGGTTGTAGGGGGTTGTAGGGGGTTGTAGGGGGTTGTAGGGGGTTGTAGGAGGTTGTAGGAGGTTATAAGGGGTTGTAGAGGGTTGTAGGGGTTTGTAGGGGTTTGTAGGAGGTTGTAAGGGGGTTGTAGGGGGTTGTATGAGGTTGTAGTGGGTTGTAGGGGGTTGTAAGGGGTTGTAGGTGGTTGTAGGGGATTGTAGGGGGTTGTAGGGGTTGTAGGGGGTTGTAGGAAGTTGTAGAGGGTTGTAGGGGATTGTAGGGGGTTGTAAGGGTTTGTAAGGGGTTGTAAGGGGTTGTAGGGGGTTGTAGAGATTGTAGGGGCTTGTAGGGGATTGGTAGAGGGGTGTAGGGTGCTGTAGGGGACTTGTAGGGGATTGTTGGGGATTGTAATGGGTTGTAAGGGGGGTTTACCTGGAGTTTACCTGGAGAGAGTTCCGGGGGTCAACGCCCCCGCGGCCCGGTCTGTGACCAGGCCTCCTTAGGTCAGTGTCCCAGGATGCGACCCACACCAGTCGACTAACACCCAGGTACCCATTTTACTGATGGGGAACATAGACAACAGGTGGAAAGAAACACGTCCAATGTTTCTACTCTGGCTGGGAATCGAACCCAGACCCTCACCGTGTGAAGCAAGAGCGTTAACCACCAGGCCACAGGGTTTTGTGTGTATCTCTATGTATAGATATGATAGTAACTTTTACACATCTCTCTCTCTCTATATATCTCTCTCTCTCTCTGTTCTATAATTATATGTGGAACAATATACATTTTCCCTAGATTGTCGTTTGTAGATTAAAATGGCGGGAGTAAGAGAGAACATAGAGAAAGTAAGAGAGAACATATAGAAAGTAAGAGAACTTATAGAAAGTAAGAGAGAACATAAAAGTAAGAGAGAACATAGAGAAAGTAAGAGAGAACATATAGAAAGTAAGAGAGAACATATAGAAAGTAAGAGAGAACATAGAGAAAGTAAGAGAGAACAGAGAGAGTAAGAGAGAACATATAGAAAGTAAGAGAGAACATAGAGAAAGTAAGAGAGAACATCGAGAAAGTAAGAGAGAACATAGAGAAAGTTAGGGAGGACATATAGATAGTAAGAGAGAACACAGAGAAAGTAAGAGAGAACATATAGAAAGTAAGAGAGAACATAGAGAAAGTAAGAGAGAACATATAGAAAGTAAGAGAGAACATAGAGAAAGTAAGAGAGAACATCGAGAAAGTAAGAGAGAACATAAAGTTAGGGAGAACATATAGATAGTAAGAGAGAACACAGAGAAAGTAAGAGAGAACATATAGAAAGTGAGAGAGAACAGAGAGAGTAAGAGAGAACATATAGAAAGTAAGAGAGAACATAGAGAAAGTAAGAGAGAACATCGAGAAAGTAAGAGAACTTATAGAAAGTAAGAGAGAACATAAAAGTAAGAGAGAACATAGAGAAAGTAAGAGAGAACATATAGAAAGTAAGAGAGAACATATAGAAAGTAAGAGAACTTATAGAAAGTAAGAGAGAACATAAAAGTAAGAGAGAACATAGAGAAAGTAAGAGAGAACATATAGAAAGTAAGAGAGAACATATAGAAAGTAAGAGAGAACATAGAGAAAGTAAGAGAGAACAGAGAGAGTAAGAGGGAACATATAGAAAGTAAGAGAGAACATAGAGAAAGTAAGAGAGAACATCGAGAAAGTAAGAGAGAACATAGAGAAAGTTAGGGAGGACATATAGATAGTAAGAGAGAACACAGAGAAAGTAAGAGAGAACATATAGAAAGTAAGAGAGAACATAGAGAAAGTAAGAGAGAACATATAGAAAGTAAGAGAGAACATAGAGAAAGTAAGAGAGAACATCGAGAAAGTAAGAGAGAACATAAAGTTAGGGAGAACATATAGATAGTAAGAGAGAACACAGAGAAAGTAAGAGAGAACATATAGAAAGTGAGAGAGATAACATAGAGAAAGTAAGAGAGAACATATAGAAAGTAAGAGAGAACATAGAGAAAGTAAGATAGAACATAGAGAGAGAGAAGATAGAGAAAGTAAGAGCGAACGTAGAGTAAGGAAGAGAGAACATAGAGAAAGTAAGAGAGAACATAGAGTAAGGAAGAGAGAACATAGAAAAAGTAAGAGAGAACATAGAGAAAGTAAGAGAGAACATAAAGTAAGAGAGAACATAAAGTAAGAGAGAACATAAAGTAAGAGAGAACATAAAGTAAGAGAGAACATAAAGTAAGAGAGGACATAGAGAGACTTAGAGAGAAATCAGTTAGAGAGAACACTGAGTGAGACAGAAGAGAGAAATAGAGTGAAAAACAGAATTGGGAGACACACGGAATAAAATACATACACAGTGGAAAAAAAGAGACAAACGCAGTATCATGCAGTGTGTGTGTGTGTGTGTGTGTGTGTGTGTGTGTGTGTGTGTGTGTGTGTGTGTGTGTGTGTGTGTGTGTGTGTGTGTGTGTGTGTGTGTGTGTGTTTTCTCTCTCTCACATTCTTTCGAGTGTAACTATACATAGAGATACACTGGAACTTAATTCGTTGCCGAAGGCTGTTCGAGTACCTAACGAATTTTTCCCCTAAGGAATAATGTAAATTAGATTAATCGATTTCAGACCTCCTAAAACACACTTACAGCGACTTTGCTGTGTATTTTCGTATGGTATTTATGATTGTATTCTCGTTTTCTTGGTCTCATTTGATAGAATGAAAGATATGTTACAGAAATAGAGATGATTTTGAATGGTTTACAGAAATAAAAGTACCTTGAAATTGAGCTCAAAGTAGCGGAAATGTTAGATTTTTTGCTAATGTTCAAGGGTAAACAAATCACGTCACACGTTCAATACACGTCAACTGGTGGGTCTAATATGCATTTACAAATGCGCTATTATTTATACAATTATTACAATTATACAGTAGTCTGAATAACAGTAAATCTTCTATTTTTTGTGTGAACAAAAATTCAAAAGAGGGGCCCAAAGTGGGAGGAGCTATAGGAGAGAGAGGGAGGGGCCACCAGAAGGAACATTCAGTATCTGATGAGTCGTCTTGGTAGCGGGATACTATCGTTTGCACGAATGCAATGTTGTGTATACACTATTATTAGTAATAAAGATTATCTATCTATATCAGAAACACGATAGATAACCTCGAGGCACAATAACGACGTTTAAATTAATAATAAAAGGCATATTATGTGGAGAGGTGGAGGCAGTGTTTACATCAGGGCAAACACATTAACTAACTTTGTTTTTGGTAGGCTGTTATCACTAATCTTCTTAGGCCCCATGGTGACTTATTTATACAAATAATATAAAAAAAAAAATTCTCGAAAATGCGAAGAAACTCGAAATAGTTTAGAGTGAAGTTCAGCGGAGTTTTGGACTGAGCGACAACTGCGGGGAGACTGACGCACATATTCTGGCAGGTCGTGTTTGTTTGGACGAGTGCCGAGCACACGGTCTACTGCCGAATGATGTTTTTTACTGAACAAAGCGTTCGAGTACCGAATTGTTCGAATACGGAGCTGTTCGAGTACGGAGGTTCCACTGTATATATATATATATATATATATATATATATATATATATATATATATATATATATATATATATATATATATATATATATATATATATATATATATATATATATATATATCTACAATGTATATAGATATATATATATATATAATTATATATATATATATATATATATATATATATATATATATATATATATATATATATATATATATATATATATATATATATATATATATATATATATATATATATATGTCGTGCCGAATAGGCAGAACTTGCTATCTTGGCTTAAATGGCAACGCTTATCTTGCCATATAGGACAAGCGAAAATTTGTGTATGCAATAATTTCGCCAAAATCATTCTGAACCTAACGAAAAAAATATATTTCACTGTGTTTGTGTAGTAATAAATTATTGTAAACAAATCTAAAATATATTTAGTTAGGTTAGGCTAAAATAAATTGTTCTTGTTATAATAAGGTTAGGTAAGTTTTCTAAGATTCTTTTGGTGCAAAACTAAAAATTTTTACAATTACATTAATGAAAAAAATATATCTTTAAACGTATAAGAGAAAATTTCAGAAATGACTTAATTTTAAATGAGTTCTTGCTAATTGACCAGTTTTACATATTCGGCACGACATATATATATATATATATATATATATATATATATATATATATATATATATATATATATATATATATATATATATATATATATATATATATATGTGTGTGTGTGTGTGTGTGTGTGTGTGTGTGTGTGTGTGTGTGTATATAGTAATGAGATCACGAAACAAGTGATTTTAAATCATTTACCAAACTGCGGCAGGCCAGGACTCGACCCTACAAACCTTGTACCACCTCCAGAGACAGCACAATGTACGCATCACCTTACCTCTGAGCCAGCTATCCTACAAAGGTCACTC
The DNA here is from genome assembly GCF_038502225.1 of Cherax quadricarinatus. Lineage (NCBI taxonomy): Eukaryota > Metazoa > Arthropoda > Malacostraca > Decapoda > Parastacidae > Cherax > Cherax quadricarinatus. The sequence goes on along the minus strand of NC_091310.1, from coordinate 29,005,814 downwards.
ATGAAGCTGAGCTACATGTTTTTCTCGTGATCCGAGGACACTCGTGGCAGTGGTATCTCAAGGATTACTTTCAGCCTCCTGTTTGAATATAGGGTCCAGCCCTGGCCTTCCGCAGTTTGGTAAATGATTTAAAATCACTTGTCTCGTAATTTCATTGATATACATACATATATAAACACTGATCTCTGGCTGAAGAAGACTCGAACCTACGAACCTTGGAACAAGGTACGCAGTGCTTTACCAATCTACCCACACTGGACCAATACCTTGGAGTCCAGCTTGCGCTAGACTTTGATCCAAGGCAGCCAGCTTTCAGGGAGAAGGCTTACAGCTTTTCCTCTCATCCCCTGCATGCATCAGCCTTACTAGAGATATTAACAATGCAAGGAATTCGCAAGAGCAGGCGAAATATACAATGTTTGTGTATGTTTCGCCTGCTCTTGCGAATTCCTTGCATTGTTAATAACTCTAGTAAGGCTGATGCATGCAGGGGATGTGATGAAAAGCTGTAAGCCTTCTCCCTGAAAGCTGGCTGCCTTGGATCAAAGTCTATTGCAAGCTGGACTCCAAAGTACTGGTCCAGTGTGGGTAGATTGGTAAAGCACTGCGTACCTTGTTCCTAGGTTCGTAGGTTCGAGTCTCCTTCAGCCAGAGATCAGTGTTTATATATGTATGTATATCAATGAAATTACGAGACAAGTGATTTTAAATCATTTACCAAACTGCGGAAGGCCAGGGCTGGACCCTATATTCAAACAGGAGACTGAAAGTAATCCTTGAGATTTCACTGCCACGAGTGTCCTCGGATCACGAGAAAAACATGTAGCTCAGCTTCATGAGTGATCTTTGTAGGATAGCTGGCTCAGAGGTAAGGTGATGCGTACATTGTGCTGTCTCTGGAGGTGGTAGGGTCGAGTCCTGGCCTACGTCCAGTGTGGGTAGATTGGTAAAGCACTGCGTACCTTGTTCCAAGGTTCGTAGGTTCGAGTCTCCTTTAGCCAGAGATCAGTGTTTGTGTATATTTCGCCTGCTCTTGCGAATTCCTTGCACACGCACACACACACACACACACACACATATATATATATATATATATATATATATATATATATAGATATATATATATATATATATATAGATATATATATACATATATAGATATATATGTCGTGCCAAATAGGCAGAACTTGCGATCTTGGCTTAAATAGCAACGCTCATCTTGCCATATAGGACAAGTGAAAATTTGTGTATGCAAAAACTTCGCCAAAATCATTCTGAACCTAATGGAAAAAATATATTTCACTGTGTTTGTTTAGTATTAAATTATTGTAAACAAATCTAAAATATATTTAGTTTGGTTAGGCTAAAATAAATTGCGATTGTTATATTAAGGTTAGGTAAGTTTTTTAAGTTCCTTTTGGGGCAAAATCATAAATTTTTACATCAACATTAATGGAAAAAATATATCTTTAAAGGTATAAGAGAAAATTTTAGAAAGGACTTGATTTTAAATGAGTTCTTACTAATTGACCAGTTTTACATATTCGGCACGTATATATATATATATATATATATATATATATATATATATATATATATATATATATATATATATATATATATATATATATATATATATATATATATATATATATATATATATATATATATATATATATATATATATATATATATATATATATGTACATATATATATATATATACATATATATATATATATATGTGTGTGTGTGTGTGTGTGTGTGTGTGTGTGTGTGTGTGTGTTGCTATTTTGGCTTAAATAGCAAGGCTCATCTTGCCGAATAAGGCAAGCGAAAATTTGTGTATGCAATATTTTTGCAAAACTCATTCTGAACCTAACGGAAAAATATATTTCATTGAGTTTGTTTATTATTAAATTATTGTAAACTTGTCTAAAATATTTTTAGTTGATTTAGGCTAAATTAAACTGTGCTTGTTATTATAAGGTTAGGTAAGTTCTCTGAGGTTCTTTTGCTACTAAATTATCATTTTTTACAGTAATATAAATTAAAAATATGTATATCTTAAAACGTATAAGAGAAAATTTTAGGAAGGACTTAATTTTAAATGAGTTTTTGGTAACTGACCAGTTTTACCTATTCGGTGCGATATATATATATATATATATATATATATATATATATATATATATATATATATATATATATATATATATATATATATATATATATATATATATATATATATATATATATATATATATATATATATATATATATATATATATATATATATATATATATATATATATATATATATATATATATATATATATATATATATATATATATATATATATATATATATATATATATATATATATATATATCTATCTAGGTAGTAGGTTGGTAGACAGTAACCGCCCAGGGAGGTACTACCGTCCTGCCAAGTGAGTGTAAAACGAAAGCCTGTAATTGTTTTACATGATGGTAGGATTGCTGGTGTCTTTTGTCTGTCTCATAAACATGCAAGATTTCTGGTACATCATGCTACTTCTACTTACGCTTAGGTCACACTACACATACATGTACAAGCATATATATACACACCTCTCTGGGTTTTCTTCTTTTTTCTTTCTAGTTCTTGTTCTTGTTTATTTCCTCTTATCT
>NC_091310.1:28980642-28993142 GCF_038502225.1 Cherax quadricarinatus | reverse complement strand
TATGTGAATGTATGTGTGTGTACATTATATATATATATATATATATATATATATATATATATATATATATATATATATATATATATATATATATATATATATATATAATATACATATATATATATATATATATATATATATATATATATATATATATATATATATATATATATATATAATATACATATATATATATATATATATATATATATATATATATATATATATATATATATATAATATACATATATATATATATATATATATATATATATATATATATATATATATATATATATATATATATATATATATACATGTGTGTGTGTGTCAAGTGAGCGTGAATCATGAAGTCTTCGAAACAGTCGATTGATTATGTCATAAGTGTTATTTTTAAAAGCAAATGAGTTTGTCTTATCGACGGATAATGAACGAGTGGGCGATACTTCAGGTGTACACACCCGATACACACACATACACACACACACACAAACATACATATTTGAGTATCCAGCAACAGTTTGGAACCCACACCTGGTCAAACACGTCAAGAACTTAGGGAAAGTGCAAACATTTGCAACATGACTAGTCCTGGAGCTAAGGGGTGTGTTCTGCGAGAAGAGAATAAGGAAAATCGACCTGACGACAATGAAGGACAGGAGGGATGGGGGGGGGACATGATAACGACATTTAAAATACTGAGGAGAATTGACAAGGTGGACAGACAAGATGTTTCAGAGATGGGACCCAATAACAAGGGGTCACAACTGGAAGTTGAAGTGAAGAGACGGGGCCAGGAGCTATGACTCGATCTATACAACCACAATTAAGTGAGTACATACACACACACACACAAGCAGAAACCACTAAATAAGAATAACCAAGAAAGTCGTCCCTCTCTCGCTTCACGTAGGTACTGTTTAAGAACGCACCGCACTAGGTGACTTACTTGCTTCTTAAAGCCACAATACCTATATTCCTAGCCCACATTTCACTGACAACAGGTGCACGTAGTCAATAATCCACCGGGATATTATTTAAATTATAATAAACAATATTCCTAATGCGACATTAATTCACTTATAATCCTTTTTACACTGGATTTGAATACAAACAATAGGGGATTTAGTTCAGTGAATGGATCGGCTTAAAACCTTGACGTGAGCAAAGAGAGCAGTGGAAACCTCGCCTTTCCTCATGCTATATTTATTTCGCTATATTTTTAGTTTCAGTGTTTTTTTTCAGTTTGACCTCAATAAAATGTATTATACGTTTTTCATGAAATAACGTGTTGCAACGTGCGCTTTTACTGAGGATAAAGTTATTGAAATTCATTGTGTTATGTTTTGATAAAGCTCTCCACTGAGAGCTTTATAATGAAGTTATTGTTATTTGTTTGACTCAGTTTTTATTCATTTTCACTGAAGTGTTTTCAAAGTTCTTGTGTTAAGTAGTTAGTTAACTCTAAGTAGGGAATGTAGCGAGACAGCCTAGAGAGTGTTTGAAGATAGAGACATCAAGTAGGGAAAGTGACAGAGTACAGGCAGGGGAAATGACAGAGTACAGGCAGGGGAAATGACAGAGTACAGGCAGGGGAAATGACAGAGTACAGGCAGGGGAAATGACAGAGTACAGGCAGGGGAAATGACAGAGTACAGGCAGGGGAAATGACAGAGTACAGGCAGGGGAAATGACAGAGTACAGGCAGGGGAAATGACAGAGTACAGGCAGGGGAAATGACAGAGTACAGGCAGGGGAAATGACAGAGTACAGGCAGGGGAAATGACAGAGTACAGGCAGGGGAAATGACAGAGTACAGGCAGGAGAAATGAGAGAGTACAGGCAGGGGAAATGACAGAGTACAGGCAGGGGAAATGCCAGAGTACAGGCAGGAGAAATGACAGAGTACAGGCAGGGAAAATGACAGAGTACAGGCAGGGGAAATGACAGAGTACAGGCAGGGGAAATGACAGAGTACATGCAGGGGAAATGACAGAGTACAGGCAGGGGAAATGACAGAGTACAGGCAGGAGAAATGACAGAGTACAGGCAGGGGAAATGACAGAGTACAGACAGGGGAAATGACAGAGTACAGGCAGGGGAAATGACAGAGTACAGGCAGGGGAAATGACAGAGCACAGGCAGGTGAAATGACAGAGGTGAAGTAACAGAGTACAGGAAAGTGAAATGACGGAGTACAGGAAAGCGAAATGACGGAGTACAGACAGGTTAAATGACAGAGTGGAAATATAAACACAAATGCAGTATAATGTGATCCTTTATTGACAACGTTTCACCCACACAGTTGGCTTTTTCAAGTCACACACGGATCTACCTGGGGTTGGAAGGTACGAGGGTATTTATAGGCATGTTCAGAATGTTGAGGTCTGGTGGAGAATGCTGCATCTGATGATCTACCGGGTGGGGTTATAGAGTCTTGGGTAGCTTGGCAGGGGTATTGGACAAGTTGTGAGTAGACCTTCTGCAGTGTTCTATGTTCTTATGTGGGATAGCGATGAAGAAGTTTCTTGGTGAGTGGTTCAGCTATGTTATAGAAGCCATTGTTCTGGTTGAAATTGCTGGTTGTAGAGATGAGCGATGATTCCAGGATTCTTCTATATTGAGTGTTGTCTTCTGTGGCTATAAGTCTTGAGTTTCTGTAGTTAATTAAATGGTTGTGTGAATTGCGATGTTGTACACAGGCATTCCTTGTATCGTCAGTCCTGCTTGCATATTGGTGTTCTGAAATACGTGTTTGGAGGTCTCTTGATGTTTCGCCCACATATAATTTGTTGCAGTCATTACAAGGGATTATGTATACCCCTGCAGAGGATGGAGGCTTGTCCTGTCTACTACTGGTGATGTCCTTGATGGCCGTGGTTGTGGAGGTAGATACTTGGAATGATGTTTTCGCAAAGATGTTGGAAACATGTTTGGCAATGGAGTTGGTTGGGAGGACTATGTATCTCTTCTCGGCAGTTTCTTCTCTGGGTGTGTTGAAGATGTTTAATGCCCGCCGTCTGCAGTCTCTGATGAAGTGACGAGGATAGTGGAGTTTAGAAAATACTTGTTCAATTATAGTGCATTCTTCCTCAAGGAACTCATTGCTGCAGATTCTGAGTGCACGTAGGAAGAAGCCTATAATTACACCACGTTTAGTTTTGGTGTCGTGGTGAGAGTAGAAGTGGAGAAGATCGTTTTGGTTGGTGGGTTTTCGATAGACTTTAAAACGAAGTTCGTGGTCAGCTTTGCAGAGCAGAACATCAAGGAAAGGAAGAGTGTTGTCGACTTCTTCTTCAAGTGTGAACTGGATTGAAGGCTCGACCTGGTTGAGCTTGGCTTGGAGAGCTTGAACGTTGAAGCGTTTAGGAGTTATGAGGAGAATGTCGTCAACATAACGGAGCCAGGTGACAGACGAAGGAATAATGGTGGAGAAACGTTCGGCTTCTAGATGTTCCATGTATAGGTTCGCCAGGACTGCACTGAGTGGCGAACCCATGGGTAGTCCAAAAGTCTGCTGAAAGAGGTGATTTTCGAAAGAGAAACACGTAAAGCCAACACATAGTTCAACAAGGTCGATGAAATCGCTGGCTGGAATGGGAAGATCTCCCCATAGTCCTCCCAACCAACTCCATTGCCAAACATGTTTCCAACATCTTTGCGAAAACATCATTCCAAGTATCTACCTCCACAACCACGACCATCAAGGACATCACCAGTAGTAGACAGGACAAGCCTCCATCCTCTGCAGGGGTATACATAATCCCTTGTAATGACTGCAACAAATTATATGTGGGCGAAACATCAAGAGACCTCCAAACACGTATTTCAGAACACCAATATGCAAGCAGGACTGACGATACAAGGAATGCCTGTGTACAACATCGCAATTCACACAACCATTTAATTAACTACAGAAACTCAAGACTTATAGCCACAGAAAACAACACTCAATACAGAAGAATCCTGGAATCATCGCTCATCTCTACAACCAGCAATTTCAACCAGAACAATGGCTTCTATAACATAGCTGAACCACTCGCCAAGAAACTTCTTCATCGCTATCCCACATAAGAACATAGAACACTGCAGAAGGTCTACTCACAACTTGTCCAATACCCCTGCCAAGCTACCCAAGACTCTATAACCCCACCCGGTAGATCATCAGATGCAGCATTCTCCACCTGACCTCAACATTCTGAACATGCCTATAAATACCCTCGTACCTTCCAACCCCAGGTAGATCCGTGTGTGACTTGAAAAAGCCAACTGTGTGGGTGAAACGTTGTCAATAAAGGATCACATTATACTGCATTTGTGTTTATATTTCCATTGTGTCGGTATTTTATACCATTTATTTCCTAAATGACAGAGTACAGGAAGGTGATATGATAGGCTGCCCACAGGTGACATGACAGGCTACTGACAGGTGATATGACAGGCTACTGACAGATGATATAACAAGCTACTGACACGCGATATAACAGGCTACTGACAGGCAATATGACAGGCTACTAACAGGCAATATAACAGGCTACTGACAGCCAATATGACAGGCTACTGACAGGCAATATGACAGGCTACTGACAGGCAATATGACAGGCTACTGACAAGTGTGTGGTGGCCGGAGAGAAACTTAGCTATAAGGAGGACTCTAACTCTCTCTTAAACGGTGGTAGGCTTGTGACCCGCCCACCGTCCGCCCACTACTCGCTCACCACCCAGCTACAGTCAGTGTATCACGCTCTCAACCACCCGTGATCCACAATCATTACTGAGAGTTTGCGCATGTACTTGCTAATTGTATCACTGTGTTAATTCTACAACAAGAGACATTTCTCTCACTTGATTTTACATGTCTTAGTTACAGATTTCATCATGACCTAACTTAACCTAACTTAATCAGCAGTCAACGCAGCTCGACATCGGCTTCAGAAATCGCTCTCATAAATTTCCGAAAGTTTTAAGGAATAATTGCTATCATGTGATCTTAATACGTTCATTATCGTGGCAAGTATTATAAATATGAGTGCGTTGTACCTCCAAGGTAAACACTGGTGGTTCAGGCTGCGTTGTACCTCCAGAGTAACCACTGGTGGTTCAGGCTGCGTTGTACCTCCAGAGTAATCACTGGTGGTTCAGGCTGCGTTGTACCTCCAGGGTAAACACTGGTGGTTCAAGCTGTGTTGTACCTCCAGAGTAATCACTGGTGGTTCAGGCTGCGTTGTACCTCCAAGGTAAACACTGGTGGTTAAAGCTGCGTTGTACCTCCAAGGTAAACACTGGTGGTTCAAGCTGCGTTGTAAATCCAGAGTAATCGCTGGTGGTTCAGGCTGCGTTGTACCTCCAGGGTAACCACTGGTGGTTCAGGCTGCGTTGTACCTCCAGGGTAACCACTGGTGGTTCAGGCTGCGTTGTACCTCCAGGGTAACCACTGGTGGTTCAGGCTGCGTTGTACCTCCAGGGTAAACACTGGTGGTTCAAGCTGCGTTGTACCTCCAGAGTAATCACTGGTGGTTCAGGCTGCGTTGCAAATCCAGAGTAATTACTGGTGGTTCAGGCTGCGTTGTACCTCCAGAGTAATTACTGGTGGTTCAGGCTGCGTTGTACCTCCAGGGTAACCACTGGTGTTTCAGGCTGCGTTGTACCTCCAGGGTAATTACTAATGGCTCAGGTTTACAAAGTGCAGCTCAGCTGTGTGAGGCGAGGTTTTCTGATGGTATCGGTCAACTGCCTTTACTCACGATGTCGGCTGGGTGATCCACACGGTTTTAAGTTAGGCTGGATTAGTTGAAATTAAAGTTAAGTTAACTTACATTGAGGTCTGGTTAAGTTAGGTAAATTTAAATTGAAGTTCAGTTAGGTTTTGGCTAGATTAGAATAGGTTAGTTTAGGTTAGGTTAGATTACTTAAATAATAAATTGCTATACACTATATAGAGAAATTAAGACCTTAAATTTTTCACCGATACTCGTCAGATGTTGTCCACTTCTCATGCAAGAGTCAGCTTCTCCCTACTGATGCTAATGCATGTCTTAAACTCCATTTTTTTCGTGAAGACAATAAATTTCTGGATGTGCCATACTCACCCCACGAGACAGTGACATAAATTCACAGACATTTGAAAAATATTTTTTTAAACTAACTCATATAACCGCCAAATTATATTTCTAGTAGCATCAAAAAAAATTATGTTCCACATAAGAATGAGAGTGCTGCCTTCCACGCTCTCTTATATAGTTAAAAGTAGTTAAAAATCGGCTTTGATATATATAAACCTGCCAATTAACGTTGTAAAAATCTGACAAGTGTCTTTTCTTTTTCTTAGGTCAGGACGTGGTATCACTCGTGCCCATCACGTTCGGGCTGTACTACGCGGTGCTTCTGGCGCTGTGTGGGTTTCTGGTGCCGCTGTTGGTACTGTGCTGGATCTATGTGCGTATGTACCGCGCGGCGCGGCGCAACTCCGCCCGCACACGGCGCCACAGCGTGTGCCACAACCCCGCGGAGATCATCGTCCCGGACTGCCCCTCCACCCCAGACTCCGGCAACCATAACTCCGTCAGGTGCAAGTCTCGTCCACCTCGCCGCCGCTCTGCTAATATCAGTTTCTCCTCGCTCTTCTTCCGCGAAGAAGGACGGGCAGTCAAGACAGCTGTCATCGTTATTGCCTCCTTTGTGACGTCGTGGCTGCCATATTTTATTTTTAAAATATTCGAAGCCGGGGGATGGACGAGGGACATACCTTACGTGGACGAGGTAGTGACGTACATAGCACTGTCTTCCTCCTGCACGAGTCCTTTCATTTACGTCTATCGTAATGAGACAGCAAGTAAAGAGGTGCTGAAGATAGTATGCTGGTGGCGGCCACCTAGCCCAGCCTCGCCCACTTTCTCCCGCTCTTCTCATCATCCCAAGATGGGCAACGGTCACACAACTACCCCCGTGAGGATCATTGAGCCAGACACCGCATCGCTGTACAGTTACGCTGCCGAGTGCGGCACTTGTGGCCACAACCAGCTGGTGTGTTCGCTCAGGAACGGGCGACCTGTGACCTCCCCGCTGCCGCCGGACAAGAGGAGAGCTTCGAGTCCCCGCCGCGAGAGTACAGTGTCCTTCAAGTTGACGCCGATGGATCGGCCCGCGTCCAGGTGCCGTCAGTGTTTACGTCAGGATTCTGCTTCCTCTGCGTCTTCCGACGACCCTTTACTGAGCGACTGTTATCGCCATCACCGCCCCTCCAACCCTTCAGTCAGATGGACCCGGCCCAGAATGTCCAACGGCTCAGTGACAACCAGAAGCGACTCTCTGGCCTCCACGAACTCCTCGGTGCTCAGCGCCGGAATCCAGCGGTGGCCCATTAGACGTTACTCAACAGTATCCACCGACAGCGGCGGGACCATCACGCGTCGCAGCGCTCACGAAGAGCCCGAGGAAGACGGAGTGTCTGCGCGTCTCCATCCTCCTGGTGGCCAACGCTCTCTCTTCCTGGAGAGTGAAGAAGATAGTTATGATGCCGGCAATAACCAGCCCGAGATTCACGGATATGCTAACCCTTTCAGGCACCCTCGTCTGAGCCACCGGCAGGAGTCTGTGGGCTCCTCGGTCAGGTTTATTTGGGAGATTGACGAAGGCGACGGTCCTGACGATGACACTGCGGAGGGAGAAGCTCGGGAAGCACCTCCCAGGTGACCTCTGGCCAGGTCACCTTCCCTTATGAACCTAGCCGGAGCCTGCCGGAGGGATGACCCGGACGACTCTCCCAGCAAGGTTATCAACTGGAGACTCTCAGTCTGACTCCCAGTACGGCCATTAACTGGAAGTTCAGTTTTTGCCTCAACTGAGCTGATGGGAAGCAATGGCGGATGTGAACATTTCCTCTGTGGTATCAAACCTTAGTAGCCTCACTCATTATTACCTTTATATGTATTTTTTAACCAAATATGTTCAAACAATATATATGTGTATGCCTCAAGTTAAAAAAAAAAAGAAAGATTAATTCGGAGTTTGAGAACAGGGCGAAAAACTGCTTCAATTCTTCAAAGAAACTCAATAAATCCGAGGAAATAGAATCAATTCCCAGTGCGCTGAAACCCAGAGGTGCATTTTCACAAACCTAACTATAAAGTGGACCACTGATGATCACGGGAGCCCAACGAGTGGGAAACTTGCTGGACCAGGAGACTCTTTCATATGCCGTGTAGTATGATCTCTTTACCTCTAGGTTATTAGAGACTTGCAGGTGTGCTTAGTAAATATTCCTTGACGATTGGTTGAGGGAAATAATGGATGGTATGCCACGCTGGTTCACTAGCACTGTCATACAGCGTCAGGTGAACCGGCACAGTGCCATACATATCACAGAGCGCATCTCCTGAGTATAAGAACCAGTGCTGTCATACATATCACAGAGTGCATCTCCGGGTGTATGAATCGACCCAAATTTACCAGCTACTACAAATCATGTAGTAACGTTGCGGGGACTAGCATGCTCTGTTAAGTGTACAGGCAGGTGGTACTCTACAGGTGATGTGCTCTGTCTGGTGTACAAAGAGGAGGCAGGAAGGTAACATGCTCAAGGTGACACGCACCAACACAGTATCTTATAGGCGTCGACACAGTGTGATACGAGGTTAACTTGTGATACCCTTCAGGAATAAAATTCTGTGGTAAGAGGTGGAGAAGTGAGTTGACGTTACAGTTCGTCAATTACTTGAACACAGGATGATATCATGTTATGTGCGTTGACTTGTCCACCTCCGATTTCTCTACAAGGGCAGATGGGGAGAGGTTGTAGCGTCGCCTCCTGCTGAGGTAAGCTCTAGGAAGCTTTCCGCTATCACCCTAGACAGACTGCGTCATCAGCATCACAGTAACTTAGAGTCGAGAAGAGGTCACAGGCTCATTAAATGCCGGCAACAGTAACTTAGATTCTCTAAGGGCAATGTTGCATGGCAGGAGACTTGACGTAGAGCAAACCTTCATTGTAGAAACCTTTTCCCTCTGAGTAAAGCTTGACCAAGCTCTACAGTAAATGCTCCAATGCAAATCTGGGCAAGACCTGCGACCTCAGCAGTCCACCTACGGCACAGCGCCCAGACCCTCTCCTACAACTGCCTAGTGTGTCACATAACCCCTCGCCTCTTCCCACCAAAACACTAACCCCATCGACCAACCTTACCTGTGTGATATTCCATGCCTCCTGTTCGTAACACCAAGAATACTGCGGTCTGACGAAGATCGCAGCACGCTTCCCGTACGCAGTGTATGTCGTTCTGTTATCACTTACGCTAGTCTGTTCATTTGGCTACGTTGTATAACTACTTGATAGCAGGAACATCGTTATTGATCACAACTGTGTTGTGTTGCAGATGCCAAAGTATCATAAAAAATATATACATACACACATATGTACCAATACAAAACAGAAATACACATGTTCATTATTACATTTCAACACACACACACATATTGTATATATATATATATATATATATATATATATATATATATATATATATATATATAAACTCCACGATTTAAGACACCTTCAAAGAGAAGCGGTACAAAAAAGAACCAGACTGGGTTATGCTAGAGAGGTGGGCCGGGCAGACCCTCGCCTTCTACCTTCCTTACTCATCAATAAACAGTATTTTCTCTACATGTGTTTCTCTCTCCCTTCCCAAAAGAATCTCCGTGTATATTTATTCGTAAAAAAAATGAAGGAAATGGAAGAGAGAAAGAATTTATTGCTTTAAGCTAAATATTTTTATTTAAGAAGCCTCGACGTGCTTGTTGACGTTATCTAGTGGTGGTAATAGTGGTTATCTGGTGATAGTGGTGGTAGTTATCTGGTGATAGTGTTGGCAGCATTATCTGGTGATAGTGATGCTGGTAGTAGTAGTTACCTGGTAATAGTGGTGGTAGTAGTGGTTATCTGGTGATAGTGGTGGTAGTAGTAGTAGATATCTGGTTATAGTGGTGGTCGTAGTAGTTATCTGGTAATATATGTGCTAGTAGTAGTAGATATCTGGTGATAGTGGTGGTAGCAGTAGTAGTTATCTGGTGATAGTGGTGGTAGCAATAGCAACTATCTGGTGATAGTAGTGGTACTAGTAGTAGCAGCTATCAAGAGACAGCGGTTGTAGCAGCTATATGGTAATAGTTATGGTAGCAATAGCACCAATCTTGTGATAGTACTAAATAGTACAATACAGTAGATTTAAGTATAGGTCTCTGAGAGATCGAGATAGTGTATGACTGTCAGTCATCCTATGTAGGGAGTTTGTCACTATTGTTTAGTTTAAACCCTTGAGTATAATAACAACAGCTATGATGGGTGACACTACGTGCAGAATAAGCAGAGATAAACAATGTTTAGCCCAGGAAAAAACTTTAGCAAATCTTGAGATGAAACGCTTTTTTCCCCCGGTTTAAGTGTTGTCTTCGCATTGCGTTTTCAATCACAAACCAGCCAACACCACTCCTTTACATCCTGGGTATCACTGTATTCTTATATTGAATTGTGGCAGAAGTTTCACAGTAGAGAGGATTGAAACTTACCAATCCTAACTTGACTCAATAAAGTTCGAACAAATGTAACACAGAGTAATAAAGATCAAGGAAAGAATAAATCAATAAAATTATAATAAGAGGAAATATACTTTAATGGAATGTAGGAGAGAGAGAACAGATGAGGATGCTGGTTACAGAAAGATGCTTCAAGGTGAGATATTCCTGTCAGATGAGCACCATCTGACGGGTGAGATGAGCACCATCTGACAAGTGAGATGAGCACCATCTGACGGATGAGATGAGCACCATCTGACGGGTGAGATGAGCACCATCTGACGAATGAGATGATTATCATCTGACGGGTGAGATGAGCACCATCTGACGGATGATATGAGCACCATCTGACGGATGATATGAACACCATCTGACGGGTGAGATGAGCACCATCTGACGGGTGAGATGAGCACCATCTGACGGGTGAGATGAGCACCATCTGACGGGTGAGATGAGCACCATCTGACGGGTGAGATGAGCACCATCTGACGGGTGAGATGAGCACCATCTGACGGGTGAGATGAGCACCATCTGACGGGTGAGATGACCACCATCTGGCGGGTGAGATGAGCACCATCTGACGGGTGAGATGAGCACCATCTGACGGGTGAGATGAGCACCATCTGACGGGTGAGATGAGCACCATCTGACGGGTGAGATGAGCACCATCTGACGGGTGAGATGAACACCATCTGTCATGTGGGGGTTCGGTACGGTGGATTGGGTAATAACACTCACGTTGGATATTCTAGTACGTATATTGGAGGGTAAATATGGGAAGCACCACGCCTGGCCTGCCTCTCTCCTCTCTATCTTAAGACTGACTCACGAATTGGTTCCTAGTGGTGAGCGGCGTTCAAAAACAGGCTATGGTCAGTAGCAACATGAATTGTAACAGTCAGTGATTCACGCAGACGGTTGGTAGTGAGTCATACTACTGGTAACTGGTTACTGGTAACTGGTACTACTGGGAACTGATACTACTGAGACATCTGACGGATGATATGAGCACCATCTGACGGGTGAGATGAGCACCATCTGACGGGTGAGATGAGCGCCATCTGACCGGTGAGATGAGCACCATCTGCTGTATGAGATAAACGCCATCTGAGGTAACCTAATAGACGGTGATGTGAATTTCAGTCAGTACACACACACACCACACACACACACACACACATACACACACACACACACACGCACACACACACACGCAAACACACACACACACACACACACACACACACACACACACAGAACACACACATACACACATGCACATACACATACACACATGCACATACACATACACACACACACAACAGATCAGGCACACATAACAGGAAAGGCACTGCAATGGATCAGAGAATACCTGACAGGGAGGCAACAACGAGTCATGGTACGTGACGAGGTGTCAGAGTGGGCGCCTGTGACAAGCGGGGTTCCACAGGGGTCAGTCCTAGGACCTGTGCTGTTCTTGGTATATGTGAACGACATAACGGAAGGGATAGACTCAGAAGTGTCCTTGTTTGCAGATGATGTGAAGTTAATGAGAAGAATCAAATCGGACAGGCAGGACTACAAAGAGACCTGGACAGGCTACAAGCCTGGTCCAGCAACTGGCTCCTTGAATTTAACCCTGCCAAATGCAAAGTCATAAAGATTGGGGAAGGGCAAAGAAGATCGCAGACACAATATAGTTTAGATGGCCAAGGACAAACCTCACTCAAGGAAAAAGATCTGGGGGTGAGTATAACACCGAGCATATCTCCTGAGGCGCACAGATAACTGCTGCACATACGGGCGCCTGGCAAACCTACGGATAGCATATCTCAGTAAGGATTCGTTTAAGACTCTGTATATCATCTACGTCAGGCCCATACTGGAGTATGCACACCAGTTTGGAATCCACACCTAGTCAAGCACGTCAA
>NC_091310.1:28970642-28975642 GCF_038502225.1 Cherax quadricarinatus | reverse complement strand
GTGCATACACAAAGTGGTTATACATTGTTGCTCTCAGTGCATACACAAAGTGGTTATACATTCTTGCTCTCAGTGCATACACAAAGTGGTTATACATTCTTGCTCTCAGTGCATACACAAAGTGGTTATACATTCTTGCTCTCAGTGCATACACAAAGTGGTTATACATTGTTGCTCTCAGTGCATACACAAAGTGGTTATACATTGTTGCTCTCAGTGCATACACAAAGTGGTTATACATTGTTTCTCTCAGTGCATACACAAAGTGGTTATACATTCTTGCTCTCAGTGCATACACAAAGTGGTTATACATTGTTGCTCTCAGTGCATACACAAAGTGGTTATACATTCTTGCTCTCAGTGCATACACAAAGTGGTTATACATTCTTGCTCTCAGTGCATACACAAAGTGGTTATACATTCTTGCTCTCAGTGCATACACAAAGTGGTTATACATTGTTGCTCTCAGTGCATACACAAAGTGGTTATACATTCTTGCTCTCAGTGCATACACAAAGTGGTTATACATTGTTGCTCTCAGTGCATACACAAAGTGGTTATACATTCTTGCTCTCAGTGCATACACAAAGTGGTTATACATTCTTGCTCTCGGTGCATACACAAAGTGGTTATACATTCTTGCTCTCAGTGCATACACAAAGTGGTTATACATTCTTGCTCTCAGTGCATACACAAAGTGGTTATACATTCTTGCTCTCAGTGCATACACAAAGTGGTTATACATTCTTGCTCTCGGTGCATACACAAAGTGGTTATACATTCTTGCTCTCAGTGCATACACAAAGTGGTTATACATTCTTGCTCTCGGTGCATACACAAAGTGGTTATACATTCTTGCTCTCAGTGCATACACAAAGTGGTTATACATTCTTGCTCTCGGAGCATACACAAAGTGGTTATACATTCTTGCTCTAAGTGCATACACAAAGTGGTTATACATTGTTGCTCTAAGTGCATACACAAAGTGGTTATTCATTCTTGCTCTAAGTGCATACACAAAGTGGTTATACATTCTTGCTCTCAGTGCATACACAAAGTGGTTATACATTCTTGCTCTAAGTGCATACACAAAGTGGTTATACATTGTTGCTCTAAGTGCATACACAAAGTGGTTATACATTCTTGCTCTAAGTGCATACACAAAGTGGTTATACATTGTTGCTCTCAGTGCATACACAAAGTGGTTATACATTCTTGCTCTAAGTGTATACACAAAGTGGTTATACATTCTTGCTCTCAGTGCATACACAAAGTGGTTATACATTCTTGTTCTCGGTGCATACACAAAGTGGTTATACATTGTTGCTCTCAGTGCATACACAAAGTGGTTATACATTCTTGCTCTAAGTGCATACACAAAGTGGTTATACATTCTTGCTCTCAAAGTGGTTATACATTCTTGTTCTCAGTGCATACACAAAGTGGTTATACATTCTTGCTCTCGGTGCATACACAAAGTGGTTATACATTCTTGCTCTCGGTGCATACACAAAGTGGTTATACATTCTTGCTCTCGGTGCATACACAAAGTGGTTATACATTCTTGCTCTCAGTGCATACACAAAGTGGTTATACATTTTTGCTCTCAGTGCATACACAAAGTGGTTATACATTCTTGCTCTCGGTGCATACACAAAGTGGTTATACATTCTTGTTCTCAGTGCATACACAAAGTGGTTATACATTCTTGCTCTCAGTGCATACACAAAGTGGTTATACATTCTTGTTCTCAGTGCATACACAAAGTGGTTATACATTCTTGCTCTCAGTGCATACACAAAGTGGTTATACATTCTTGCTCTCGGTGCATGCACATAGTGGTTATACATTCTTGCTCTCAGTGCATACACAAATTGGTTATACATTCTTGCTCTCGGTGCATACACAAAGTGGTTACACATTCTTGCTCTCAGTGCATACACAAATTGGTTATACATTCTTGCTCTCAGTGCATACACAAAGTGGTTATACATTCTTGCTCTCGGTGCATACACAAAGTGGTTATACATTCTTGCTCTCGGTGCATACACAAAGTGGCTATACATTCTTGCTCTCGGTGCATACACAAAGTGGTTATACATTCATATAAATATATGCAAAGTGATGCTGATTACATATTTGGGTTTTAATCCTATAGACTGCACCAGTCGAGAGAATTTTAATCCATAAAATAGGTAATAATGCAAACTCTCTCAGTATACTACACTTACACTGAGAGACATACACCTCTCGATGTATATGACCATGTTTATATATTCTACCTGGCTGAAGACTCGAAAATGTCAGGAATCTTGTATCAAGGGGGGTTAAGTAGCAAGTAATCGTTGGCAGGCAGCAGACAGGCAAGCACCAAGGAAACAGGAAACAGGTAAATTAACAGAAGGCAGCAGGAAGCAGGCCAGCAAACAGCAAGAAGGCAGGCAGCAGACAGACAAGCAGCAGGTAGCAGGAAACAGGCAGGTAAGCAGCAGGTAGCAGGAAACAGGCAGGTAAGCAGCAGGTATCAGTCAGCAGACAGGCAAACAGTAGGTAGCAGGCAGAAGAGTCTGCAGGCACCTGAGGATAAGCTTTTTTTTACCTGAAGGCCCATAAGCTGAAGCTTAAGAGGCGACGCTTGAAGTGATCTCACCACATTACAACTGTGACAGCAGCAAGGTGAAGGTGACGGGGAAGGTGAAGGTGAAGAAGAAGAAGAAGAAGAAGAAGAAGAAGAAGAAGAAGAAGAAGAAGAAGAAGAAGAAGAAGAAGAAGAAGAAGAAGAAGAAGAAGAAGAAGACGAAGAAGAAGACGAAGAAGAAGAAGAAGAAGAAGAAGAAGAAGAAGAAGAAGAAGAAGAAGAAGAAGAAGAAGAAGAAGAAGAAGAAGAAGAAGAAGAAGAAGAAGAAGAAGAAGAAGAAGAGAAGAAGAAGAAGAAGAAGAAGAAGAAGAAGAAGAAGAAGAAGAAGAAGAAGAAGAAGAAGAAGAAGAAGAAGAAGAAGAAGAAGAAGAAGAAGAAGAAGAAGAAGAAGAAGAAGAAAATGAAAAAGAAGAAGAAGAAGAAGAAGAAGAAGAAGAAGAAGAAGAAGAAGAATAAGAAGAAGAAGAAGAAGAAGAAGAAGAAGAAGAAGAAGAAGAAGAAGAAGAAAGAAGAGGAAGTAAAGGCAAACACTGACCCCGGGTCTAAACAAGTTAGGTTTAGAAACAGTAGAAAGACAGACTTGTAGAGGAGTGAGGAAAATGAAAAGTAAAAGAATGGAAAAGGATCGAAATAAGAAGTGAAGGGAAAGGAGGAGCTAGAAAAAGAGAATGGAAGGAAGGAGAGTATGGAAGGAAGAGGAATGCAAGCATAGAGGAGAAAGAGGTCACAAAGAGGAGAAAGAGACCACAAAGAGGAGAACGAGGCCACAAAAAAGAGAAAGAGGCCACAAAGAGGAGAAAGAGGCCACAAAGAAGAGAAAGAGGCCACGGGTCTTGAAGAGGACACTTGCTGTCACCTCTTAGTGACCGACTCATCCACACACGCTCCCAAGATTCAAATTTCTTCGTTCCATCTCTTCTCCTCCCTTCCTTCCATCCCTCCAATTACGCTTTCTCCTTTTTTTCTTCCCACCCACTCCTTCATCTCCCTCCCCTCTTCCTTTCCTTCCCCACTCAAACTTATCATCAAAGATTCCACTCACATCATTGAAATTCATTCGGGCAAGAATTTCTCTCAAAATTATATAGAAACCCACCCAGGCTTAGAGGTGGGTCGTTGAGGCCCACCCTGGTTCATAGGTGAGTCTCTAAAACCCACCCCTGGATCAGAGGTGGGTCGCTAAAACCCACCCCTGAATCAGAGGTGGGTCGCTAAAACCCACCCCTGGACCAGAGGTGGGTCGCTAAAACCCACCCCTGGCTCAAAGGTGAGTCTCTAAAACCAGACCCCTGGCTCAGAGGTGGGTCGCTAAAACCCACCCATGGCTCAAAGGTGCGTCTCTAAAACGCACCCCTGGATCAAAGGTGGTCGCTAAAACTCACCCTGGCTTATAGGTGGGTCGCTAAAACCCACCCCTGGCTCAGAGGTGCATCGCTGAGAGTCTCACAGATCCCACCCTCCATCACACTTATCTCTCCCTCCCTCACCTCCATCACCTCCTGTCATCTCCATCCTTAACTACCCAGCCTCCCTAAGCCATGACCTCCAATGAGATCTTCATCACGCCTTTAATGTCTAATTAATTGACCTGCGTTACCAGGTTACAACCTAGTGACCGAGGTGGCTACCTAGCCAGGGCAGAGCTTCAACCAGTACACCCCATTGCAAGAATGAACGCTTAGCCCGTAGCTCGGTTGGTGGCGCACTCATTTCACACAATTAGGTTCGTGGTTCGTTCCGCGGTGCTTGTGGAAATATTATGTCGCGTTTCCTTAAGACACCTGCTGTCCCTGTTCACTTAACAGTAAGTATGTACCTGGGTGTTAGCCGACTGGTGTGTGTCGCATCCTGGGGACAAAAATAACCTAAGTTGCCCGAAATGCTCTGCGTAACCAGAGACTTTCTATAGTCTATGATCTGTTTAAGTTGTACCATATACTGCTTGTATAAATCACGAATATTATTATTATTATTATTATTATTATTATTATTATTATTAATATTATTATTATTATTAATATTATTATTATTATTATTATTATTATTGTTATTACTATTGTTATTATTATTATTATTATTATTATTATTATTATTATTATTATTATTATTATTATTATTATTATTAACTGTGGCAGGTCTTGCATTTTCAGTTTTGTGTAGATAGGAAGAAGTGGTCGCTGTACGTGGAGTAGATGGCAGGATCAGAGAGTTAATTTAAAGCAGATAACAATAACGAGCACTTCAGAGTAAACAGAAGGATGGATATTTACTCGAAAATAAATGGGAAGAACGGATGCTTACTTTAGAGTAGATATCAAGAACAGACGTTTTCTGACGTTTAGCCAGGAGAAGATAGGAAGAA
>NC_091310.1:28945642-28955642 GCF_038502225.1 Cherax quadricarinatus | reverse complement strand
ACTTCTGAAGCACAAGATATTTCTGAAGGGCAAGATATCAATGGAGTGCAAGGTAATTGATACTGACAAAATGTTTGTAAAGACACGTGAGCAAACGCTAGGACACCTTTACTAGAAAACTTTTTGATCTTGAGACCTTGATTATCTCTAACACACAGAGGTTGACCATAACAGTAAACGTAGGCAAAAAGTGGGGTTTGAGTGTAGCATAATGACCTGAAAAATGCAAGCGGCTTTTATTTGTGATGAGTTAGTGAACTTGAGCTCTAGGCTGAGGGTTTCTGTCTCAGATAATTGGAACGTAAGTTGTTTATACGATTTCTGGCGTCCCATTAGACTCCATTTGCTGTGAAAGGGGTCACTGAAGTACAAGTTAAGGGGTCGATGATTCTTACGCTTCTATAAACACTCACACCCTAAACTGTAATGTTCGCTCGATTTACTTACGTCTTTTGATGAGACGAGTGACTCTGTGGTCTGTCGTATTTTGTATCTTATCTGGTCTTGAAGACTTAGACACAGGTGCAACAACTGCGAATCTTCTTTCAGTAGACGTAACGTCATCCGGTGGCATTATGAATACAATACTGAAGTCCGTAGAGTGGAACATATGGTAATCAGTCCCTCAGGTAATCAGTCCCTCAGGTAAGCAGTCCCTTAGTCTAGCAGCAGATGTTCTGTACCGTAATGTTGATGAGCCTGAAGCATAGGCAGGAAAAAGTGGGCTTATACACTGGAGTCAGATGAGATGCAGAAGACGAATACATTGTCACTGGCAGGTGGGATGCTGTAGTTGATGTAGATCACGCGGCAGTAAATAGTAACTGTAACTTACTACCGGGCATTGCTGCATATGTGGCTAATTCTTAAGGTTGTCGGTATTACCCTTGTTATAATTATGGTCTACTGTACGTCCACAGTGTCCAGCTAATGCAGGCAACAGTCTCGTGTGCAAATCATATTAAGAATCATGTTATGAACAGTTCTTGAGTGGAATGAATGGGACAATCTGCCCAGTAGGGTCGGGGAAGCTAGGAGACTCTTTCCCGTTTCCTCATACGTAGTTCTAGTTGCAGTCCCTGCATGGTGGGGTGTACTCTCCTGCTTCACTCTGGGGTGTGTTGTAGGGGTCTGCCTGGTGAAGTCTACGATGTAGGACGTGGCTATGGCAGTTAGCCGATACTGTTTATAGAAAGAGCCTGCACGGTGGTGTTGTCCACTTCTCCTCTAGGTAGAATCAAGAATCTGAGTTTCTCGGCGGTAGGGTTGTTAGTAGAGCTCATTTTAGACTTACCTCTATACTTTCTTGTATAAAGAAGGGATATAAATTTAAGACTGCGAGGGAACGGGTAATGTCCTGGAATTCTTCTAGGAATACGGTGCTGGAGACACAGCTAGCTCTTAGAGGGGAACCTAACGATCACTCCTCTTTCCATGCGAGTGTCGTGGTGCGAGTGGAAAGGAGTAAAACCATCTTTATTTCCATGTTTTTTTTTTTTTTTGCAGACTCTGAGAGAAACAGTTATTGCTTGGTGACCTGCAGAAAAAAGAAATAGCAGTTTGCTTGAAGGATGTCGCAATGTTATTCCTGACACGGTCACACGACTTATACAAGACACTTATAAAGTCAACAACTTGGAGACTATCAAATTTACTCTTGAACTGAAAAAAAGTAGACTACACTTTCTTTATGATCTTCTATACAAGAAAGATCTTTTGTCTCAGCTCTAAGCAATGTATTAGTTGTGTCAGAAACATTTCATTAAGTCACGGTCTCCTTGAGAAATGTTAAAATGAAAAAAAAAAAAACTTTCTGCTTAGAAAAGTTGAAGAAATCTGGCAAGAAACAGATTACTATTATTAACAATTTGGCGTAATTAAGAGCTTAATACATTACATTTAGACAACACATTACCTTTTTCCCTCAATATTTAATCAAGTATTATAAAATAAGAGAGAGAGAGAGATACACCCACACAAACCATTTAGTTGGTCGAAGAAATCGTCAAACATTTCTTGCAGACCCGCGACCTCAAAAGCTGTCTCCTCAACGAAGACATTTGCCCATCTGGCCTACGGCTCTCTCATTATGGAGTCGACTCTTCGGTGAAATTAGTTCACACACCCACGCAACCAGCCCAACGTGATTACCTTATCAGTTCCAGGTACAAGTCTGTGTCACTGTCCTAATGAAGAGGTGGTGGGCGTGTCTGCACAGACACACCATAATTATTTTAGACACTATAATTATTTTACAGAAGATTTTACGCATTTCTTTAATATTGAACATTACTGTAGTGAAAGTGTCATTGCTTTGACTCCAGAGTAGTGATAGCTGTTTTAATAATATTTGTTGTAGTAGTTGTTTGTTATTCTGACAATACATGTATATTTCTGTGTTGAGTTTCATCAATCCATTGCTTGATAAAACTCAAGACTGAGAGGAACGTCGTCAGGATATAGAGCAGATTTGTAAACTTTCTCTATTTTTACCATTCACTGCAGTTACTTGGGGATAAAAATATTGGCATATCTGAAATAATTAAGTAAAAGTCGAAAAATTGGTAGAAATATAAAGATGATGATGATAATAATAATAATAATAATAATAATAAAATTTATTATCTATGTATTACAATGGGTAAGCCCCTAGTTAAACTATGCAATGCATTTCAGGAGTTATCGTATCCATAGAAAATAAAATATTGTTCGGTTGAAAGCATTTTAATAATGGAAATCTTCCTTCTAGCAGGGAGTATCAATTCGTGCAGAGAATAACAAGAGATAATTGTATATACAGTAGAGTGGTTGGAGAGAGGTCCTGAGGTGAGCGAGGTACGTGAGGTTGCGAGTAAAGAGCCAGGAGAGTAGGTGAGGTTAGGTGATAAAAGTGAAGGGTATAAGGGGTAATGAACCTCGCTAAGACTTCGGAGATTGCTAGCGAACTGGAGCTTTTAGATGCAGTATTGGTGGTGGTTATTACTGATGATTCTAAACTTAATCGGCTTTGACGGTCTCTTTCTTTGATGATACGTGTTTCATCTGGGAACCTCCACACGACATAGTATATATACCGTCAGTTGAGGGATCATTGGTTTTCAACTTTTTGTCCCCTCCATACCTGGTCTTTCACGTTTTTTTTTTTATGAATTATTGATGACCCTGATATTGGCTTTTGCTTGGACACTGGAAAAGTTGTTGCCGGTTTTGCTTGACAGGAAATACTATGCATTTACTGGGTGTACCGTAGGGACTAGGGTTGCGTAATGTCTTCTCGGCTTTCTTCCTGCAGTCGATGGTGAAAACATTGCGTATACTGAAGTTAGGTGAAGACTTGCTTGACAAAATTACAGTCTCCTTGAGAGGCGCGGGTGTGGAAGAAATCCAATGTTCTCTTAAGAAGAATCCAGTGGTGATTTCCACGATTTCTGTCGTCGTGATTAATGAGATCATTTGTGTTTGTTGATTATATATTATCATCTATTCCCATCAAGATGTCTAAGGAAAGGAATCTCTTCGTTGTTTCCTTTCTCTTTGCTAAGCCTGACAGAAAGCCTCACCGACTGATTATTCTTGAAGAGATTTCGTGCGTCGAGGCGTCTGGGAACTGGCTGTTGGTAGTAAAGCCCATGTTTGCTACTGAGGTGTCGGCTGGGTTATTGCTTCTTTAATTGACCCAGGAGTAGGAGTTGTTACTTAAGGCCTCAAGCCTGGTGTTACATGGAGTATTTTCCCCTCTCCTTCCACACTCGCTGATGAAGTGTCTCGATGAAGACTCTTGCTGCAGACACTGTTCCCTCTGATGAAGGTGGTGCCAGAGAGATTCTGTGGTCTCTCAAGAAAGTTAATCAGACGTATACATGTTACTAAGACACTATATCTGACTTACAGCATATTATTAAGAAGTGTCGTTTACTCCACCAGGAAATTTATTGATAAAATCCCTGGTGGGTGAAACGTCATCTAAATAAAATGCCATGAGCTGCATATTTTGTTTTATATACCGACACGTATGTCGGTATATGTACAAAGACACATACAACAAAAGTAGAACTTAAAAAACTGCGACGTTTCACCTACTTGAGTCATTATTAAGTAACAAAGTGCAGGTGAAAAATCCTTCTAGCAACGTCTTCTTCTTGTTTGTTCTATATGCGTTTTTTAAATCGATTTTCAGTTCCGTCATATTTCAAGTACTCAGAAAAACATAAGAACAATGATTCCTCGTTTGGTTCTACAGAACAAACACACACACACACACACACACACACACACACACACACACACACACACACACACACACACACACACACACATACACTTTTATAAAACTGTTGTGTGTGTTTATTCCTTATTTTAATTCCATAAAGTGATGTCCATCCTGGAATTGGTTCTTCCTTGAAAGAAAAAGAAAGCTTAAAAGTTGACGTCATTCTCTTAACGTAATCTTTCTGAGTTTACTGAGGTGGAAAATGGATCGATGATGGTTTAATTCTGTGGTATTTCAGTGGCAGTTCAGTGGTAGCTCAGTGGTAGTTCTGTGGTATTTCAGTGGTAGCTCAGTGGTGGCTCAATGGTAGTTCAGTGGTAATTCAGTAGTAACTGACTGGTAGTTCAGTGGCAACTCAGTGATAACTCAGTGGCAATTTCACCTTAATCATTGGTAATAGGTTTTGCAACTGCCTAATCATTTGTAGATAAGTGAGTTAGCGGGTCATTAATACTCAAGGGCTGTTACAAGTTTTGACCAGGAAGTTAGGGAGGTAGTTAGAGCCTTCTTAGTAACTCCTCCGGCCCGTTACTGATGCTGTCAGTAAAGATAACTTTATTAAACTGCTGCAATTCGCTTGTTTGTTTAAGATTCCATTTTTTTTACTTTAATCAATAAAAATAACTTAATAAAAAATACTTCACTTGGCTAAAGATTCATGTTTATCTTTTGCTTAGTTTCGGGGACAAGCAGAATGCGCAAGTAGATGGAATATCAATAGATTCCACTATAGGTCTATTAATATTTTTTGTTTGTTATGAGAGGATTTGGCTTGATGCCTGTCCAGTCTGTTCTTCGCGGGGATGGAGTGAAGGTTGCCTTTAAGCTGCTGATGGTCAACTGAACCAAAGAAATTGAAACTGGAGAGAATGATTACATTAATGTTATAATTATTTATTTTGGCTTTTCTGATGCACTGATATAACCATTGGGGATATATATATATATATATATATATATATATATATATATATATATATATATATATATATATATATATATATATATATATATATACATAAGTAACTAACATTCAACAATACAGAAATAAGTCATTTATCAAGTTACGGAATATTTTCCGGTGTAAAACGTAAGTCAACTTACTTGCACTGATGAGTAAAACTCTCACGAGAGTTTAGTGGTTATTACACTAAACTGGAATCATGGAATTCTGACAGAGAATGATGATCAAGAACCATCACGTGCACGTTCGTCTAGCTGAACTGGTCACGTTCTCTCCTAAATTCATTATGAGGAAATTAATATTGGAGGTTTTTATACAGACGTAATTTATGGAACTGATGATTATAGATTTTGATCTGAATTAGTGTAAAAGGTTGACGTTGTTGACGTGTAGTTTGTTAGTGTACAGTCACTTGCTTTGTTAGTGTACAGTTAGTTCTTTGTTAGTGTACAGTCAGTTTATTAGTGCACAGTCAGTTCTTTGTTAGTGTACAGTCAGTTTATTAGTGTACAGTCAGTTGTTTTGTTAGAGTACAGTCAGTTCTTTGTTAGAGTACAGTCAGTTCTTTGTTAGTGTACAGTCAGTTCTTTGTTAGTGTACAGTCAGTTGTTTTGTTAGAGTACAGTCAGTTGCTTTGTTAGTGTACAGTCAGTTGCTTTGTTAGTGTACAGTCAGTTGCTTTGTTAATGTACAGTCAGTTCTTTGTTAGTGTACAGTCAGTTCTTTGTTAGTGTACAGTCAGTTCTTTGTTAGTGTACAGTCAGTTCTTTGTTAGTGTACAGTCAGTTCTTTGTTAGTGTACAGTCAGTTGCTTTGTTAGTGTACAGTCAGTTGCTTTGTTAATGTACAGTCAGTTCTTTGTTAGTGTACAGTCAGTTCTTTGTTAGTGTACAGTCAGTTCTTTGTTAGTGTACAGTCAGTTGTTTTGTTAGAGTACAGTCAGTTGCTTTGTTAGTGTACAGTCAGTTGCTTTGTTAGTGTACATTCAGTTCTTTGTTAGTGTACAGTCAGTTGCTTTGTTAGTGTACAGTCAGTTGCTTTGTTAGTGTACAGTCAGTGGCTTGTGTGTTAGTGTACAGTCAATTCCTTGTTTGTTATCAATGTTCAGTTAGGGGCTTGTTAGTGTACAGTCAATTGCTTGTTTGTCAGTGTACATACAGTCAGTTTCTTGTTTGTTAGTCAGTTCCTTGTTTGCTCACACTCTCCTTTGTACATATAAGCTCCTTTCACAGAAGCTCTACCTTCCCCTGACCTTGCTTCTCTCCTTCCCACGCACGATTTCATCGACCTAAACTATGTATGTAATCTTTAACCTGCTTTCTTTCGAGGACACCTTCCATAAATATCTGGACTGAGTATGACTGCCCTACTCAACGTAGTTTTGGTTAACCTTGACCTTGAACGCTCTAAGAGAGTCCTATTCACTAACATCATTGTCTGCTATGTTAATATTGCACAAAATGTAGTTTAGGTCGCTATATCAAGACTTTCTCTTTGCCAGGAACTTTTTTTTAAACGGTTCTGGAGAATTTGGTTGATGTATATAGATACGTGACTTAGGTACCTCATTCTAGATTATCGTAGGTTATCGTACGTCAACGTAGGTCATCGTGCTAACATGTTTCAACTTCAGGTGTCAACTGTCTAATATTGAAGCTAAAATACTCAAATCTAACCTAAGGTATCATGTTCCTTAGCTATAATAAGTTCGTCTGAAGATTTTAGAGAGGCTGTATATTTGTCAGTTTAAACTTGAATTTCACGACAACGTATCAGGAGTTGGATTATTTCTGCCGAAATAGCAGTGTCTCCCCTGTGTCAGTTTTCTTATTTAGCTGACCTCGTTTGTTCCACTGCAGGAACTAGTCAGTACCTGCCTGCCTCTATCTGAGGTCCTGTGCAGGCTCTAGTCAGTACCTGCCTACCTCTACCTGACGTCCTGTGCAGGCTCTAGTCAGTACCTGCCTGCCACTACCTGAAGTCCTGTCAGGCTCTAGTCAGTACCTGCCTGCCTCTACCTGATGCATCTTACTCTCTTAGGTATGTTCATATATATATATATATATACATACATATATATATATATATATATATATATATATATATATATACATATATATATATACATATATATATATATGTATATATATATATGTATATACACATACATATATATATATATATTTTTTTTTTTTTTTTTTTTTATCACACCGGCCGATACCCACCAAGGCAGGGTGGCCCGAAAAAGAAAAACTTTCACCATCATTCACTCCATCACTGTCTTGCCAGAAGGGTGCTTTACACTACAGTTTTTAAACTGCAACATTAACACCCCTCCTTCAGAGTGCAGGCACTGTACTTCCCATCTCCAGGACTCAAGTCCGGCCTGCCGGTTTCCCTGAATCCCTTCATAAATGTTACTTTGCTCACACTCCAACAGCACGTCAAGTATTAAAAACCATTTGTCTCCATTCACTCCTATCAAACACGCTCAAGCATGCCTGCTGGAAGTCCAAGCCCCTCGCACACAAAACCTCCTTTACCCCCTCCCTCCAACCCTTCCTTGGCCGACCCCTACCCCGCCTTCCTTCCACTACAGACTGATACACTCTTGAAGTCATTCTGTTTCGCTCCATTCTCTCTACATGTCCGAACCACCTCAACAACCCTTCCTCAGCCCTCTGGACAACAGTTTTGGTAATCCCGCACCTCCTCCTAACTTCCAAACTACGAATTCTCTGCATTATATTCACACCACACATTGCCCTCAGACATGACATCTCCACTGCCTCCAGCCTTCTCCTCGCTGCAACATTCATCACCCACGCTTCACACCCATATAAGAGCGTTGGTAAAACTATACTCTCATACATTCCCCTCTTTGCCTCCAAGGACAAAGTTCTTTGTCTCCACAGACTCCTAAGTGCACCACTCACTCTTTTTCCCTCATCAATTCTATGATTCACCTCATCTTTCATAGACCCATCCGCTGACACGTCCACTCCCAAATATCTGAATACGTTCACCTCCTCCATACTCTCTCCCTCCAATCTGATATTCAATCTTTCATCACCTAATCTTTTTGTTATCCTCATAACCTTACTCTTTCCTGTATTCACCTTTAATTTTCTTCTTTTGCACACCCTACCAAATTCATCCACCAATCTCTGCAACTTCTCTTCAGAATCTCCCAAGAGCACAGTGTCATCAGCAAAGAGCAGCTGTGACAACTCCCACTTTGTGTGTGATTCTTTATCTTTTAACTCCACGCCTCTTGCCAAGACCCTCGCATTTACTTCTCTTACAACCCCATCTATAAATATATTAAACAACCACGGTGACATCACACATCCTTGTCTAAGGCCTACTTTTACTGGGAAAAAATTTCCCTCTTTCCTACATACTCTAACTTGAGCCTCACTATCCTCGTAAAAACTCTTCACTGCTTTCAGTAACCTACCTCCTACACCATACACTTGCAACATCTGCCACATTGCCCCCCTATCCACCCTGTCATACGCCTTTTCCAAATCCATAAATGCCACAAAGACCTCTTTAGCCTTATCTAAATACTGTTCACTTATATGTTTCACTGTAAACACCTGGTCCACACACCCCCTACCTTTCCTAAAGCCTCCTTGTTCATCTGCTATCCTATTCTCCGTCTTACTCTTAATTCTTTCAATTATAACTCTACCATACACTTTACCAGGTACACTCAACAGACTTATCCCCCTATAATTTTTGCACTCTCTTTTATCCCCTTTGCCTTTATACAAAGGAACTATGCATGCTCTCTGCCAATCCCTAGGTACCTTACCCTCTTCCATACATTTATTAAACAATTGCACCAACCACTCCAAAACTATATCCCCACCTGCTTTTAACATTTCTATCTTTATCCCATCAATCCCGGCTGCCTTACCCCCTTTCATTTTACCTACTGCCTCACGAACTTCCCCCACACTCACAACTGGCTCTTCCTCACTCCTACAAGATGTTATTCCTCCTTGCCCTATACACGAAATCACAGCTTCCCTATCTTCATCAACATTTAACAATTCCTCAAAATATTCCTTCCATCTTCCCAATACCTCTAACTCTCCATTTAATAACTCTCCTCTCCTATTTTTAACTGACAAATCCATTTGTTCTCTAGGCTTTCTTAACTTGTTAATCTCACTCCAAAACTTTTTCTTATTTTCAACAAAATTTGTTGATAACATCTCACCCACTCTCTCATTTGCTCTCTTTTTACATTGCTTCACCACTCTCTTAACCTCTCTCTTTTTCTCCATATACTCTTCCCTCCTTGCATCACTTCTACTTTGTAAAAACTTCTCATATGCTAACTTTTTCTCCCTTACTACTCTCTTTACATCATCATTCCACCAATCGCTCCTCTTCCCTCCTGCACCCACTTTCCTGTAACCACAAACTTCTGCTGAAGACTCTAACACTACATTTTTAAACCTACCCCATACCTCTTCGACCCCATTGCCTATGCTCTCATTAGCCCATCTATCCTCCAATAGCTGTTTATATCTTACCCTAACTGCCTCCTCTTTTAGTTTATAAACCTTCACCTCTCTCTTCCCTGATGCTTCTATTCTCCTTGTATCCCATCTACCTTTTACTCTCAGTGTAGCTACAACTAGAAAGTGATCTGATATATCTGTGGCCCCTCTATAAACATGTACATCCTGAAGTCTACTCAACAGTCTTTTATCTACCAATACATAATCCAACAAACTACTGTCATTTCG
>NC_091310.1:28933142-28935642 GCF_038502225.1 Cherax quadricarinatus | reverse complement strand
AATGACGCCCGGCTGACTGCAGGTCAATGACGCCCGGCTGACTGCAGGTCAATGGCGCCCGGCTGACTGCAGGTCAATGACGCCCGGCTGACTGCAGGTCAATGGCGTCCGGCTGACTGCAGGTCAATGACGCTCGGCTGACTGCAGGTCAATGGCGCCCGGCTGACTGCAGGTCAATGACGCCCGGCTGACTGCAGGTCAATGGCGTCCGGCTGACTGCAGGTCAATGACGCTCGGCTGACTGCAGGTCAATGACGCCCGGCTGACTGCAGGTCAATGACGCCCGGCTGACTGCAGGTCAATGACGCCCAGCTGACTGCAGGTCAATGGCGCCCGGCTGACTCCTAGGAAGTGTCAGGTGTTGATGACTTTCTCACGATGGTGGTTGGTGATGGGGTGACGTTATCTGGAGGAGGACGTCCAGGGAGTACAAGAGTAAGACCAACCACCACCACCACCACGACCACTTATTAAACAACTACCATCAACACTAATACCAGAACTACCATTGCGACTGCCTCCTGCACCAGTATTATCAACGCTATCAGCACCTATACCACTACTTCCATCACAATCATGGTTCGGCTAACTCAAGGCCAAGTTATGGATAAATGCTATACAATGAAGTTTGCGTTCATTCTCTCTCTCTATCTCTCTCTCTCTCTCTCTCTCTCTCTCTCTCTCTCTCTCTCTCTCTCTCTCTCTCTCTCTCTCTCTCTCTCTCTCTCTCTCTCTCTCTCCCCTTCCCACAAGGGACAGGGAAATGAGTTCAGTGGTGTAGAGGGCAAGGCTTGCGTTGTTTGGGTGGGTAATGTTGGGGGAAGGGTGGGGAAAATAATTTGAATACAGGGATATTTTTAGCCCATATTGGTAGGTGGTGTGTTGGTGACCTGTGCCTCCCCCCCCCTTCCTCCTTCTCTCTCTCCCTCATTCCTTATTTTCCTCGATCGCTGGATCACTCCCTCCCTCCCTACTTCCCTCCTTCCTTCACTACCTCGCATCTTCCATCTGAGCACCATGGTGGTCATCTTGCCCAGGTGCCGGAGATGGCAAGGGATCTTCCCTCTCCCCTGCTGGTTTACACATCGATCTCAGAAGCCATCTTACAAGACTTTGTCTTGTCTTATCCCAGGAATCTCCCAAGATGTTATCTTATCCCAGCTATCTCTCAAGCTTCTATCTTCTGTCATGGAAAAGACAGATTAAATGATTTGTTAAGGAATCGTCTGTCCTCGAATAACTTTTTCCGTCCTAGTACCTATAATAAGCTGGATATATATATATATATATATACATACATACATATATCTATATATATATATATATATATATATATATATATATATATATATATATATATATATATATATATATATATATATATTTATATATATATATTCACCACTCCGCCATTCTACAATCACCACCCCACCATTCTACAATCACCACACCACCATTCTACAATCACCACACCACCATTCTACAATCACCACACCACCATTCTACAATCACCACCCCACAATTCTACAATCACTATCCACATTATGCAACCATCGCCTCTAATCCTCACCCAATCCTCCACAATCATACAGCATAGTCCACACCCACGCAGCTCATCCTCACATCCCCCTATGGCACTCGACAACCACACAGTTCACTCGACAACCACACAGCTCACTCGACAACCACACAGTTCACTCGACAACCACACAGTTCACTCGACAACCACACAGTTCACTCGACAACCACACAGTTCACTCGACAACCACACAGTTCACTCGACAACCACACAGCCCACTCGACAACCACACAATTCACTCGACAACCACACAGTTCACTCGACAACCACACAGTTCACTCGACAATCACACAATTCACTCGACAACCACACAGTTCACTCGACAACCACACAGTTCACTCGACAACCACACAGTTCACTCGACAACCACACAGTTCACTCGACAACCACACAGCTCACTCGACAACCACACAGCTCACTCGACAACCACACAGCTCACTCGACAACCACACAGTTCACTCGACAACCACACAATTCACTCGACAACCACACAATTCACTCGACAATCACACAATTCGCTCGACAACCACACAGTTCACTCGACAACCACACAGCCCACTCGACAACCACAACCTGCTCCACATAGGAGAGAGGGGGAAGAACATTTGCCTTAAGGCAGCTTTAAGAATGAAGTTGGTTGGGACGGCCCGCGTGTCAAGGCCATAATTTGGCAGTGTGGACCAGCGATCAATGTTCCTGTTGCCAGGTCATGTTCCTAGCTGACCCCTGCCACTACCACCTCCACCACCACCTCTTCTGGTCACTATCTACCCTGCCACCACCACCAAGCCTGCTGGGCACCACCTACCCTGCCGGGCACCACCTACCCTGCCACCACCACCCCTGCTGGTCACGACCTACCTTGCCACCACCACCTCTGCGGGTCAGCACCTACCCTGCCACCACCACCACCCCTGCTGG
>NC_091310.1:28920642-28930642 GCF_038502225.1 Cherax quadricarinatus | reverse complement strand
ACAGGTGGAAAGAAACACACCCAATGTTTCTACTCTGGCTGGGAATCGAACCCAGGCCCTCGCCGTGGGAAGCGAGAGCGTTAGTCACCATCATTCACTATCACAACTCTTGCCGGTAAATGAACATATTAATACTATACTCACCTGGAAGCGCTAAACCCACAAAGATCATACAGAGCCTGAGCAATAGATAACCCGGTTTGATCCAAGGAAGGGGAGAGTAGCTAAAGAAACAAACACGTAGACCTCATTTTGGGTTTGTGATAAAATGAGCCGAGATGTCCCGTGGCTGGGACATGTCCCGTGGCTGGGACATGTCCCGTGGCTGGGACACTGCTCAAGTACAAAAAAATGGTTATAACTTTGACCATAATTTTTAAAGCCATCGGAAGGCCTCGGTCAGATGACCAAAAGCTGCAACGGCGGGTCATCATTTAAGACCCGCATCAAGAAATACTTGTCCTGTTTCCTGGCGAACCTAACCTAACCTAACCTAACCTAACCTAACCTAACCTAACCTAACCTAACCTAACCTAACCTAACCTAACCTAACTGCACAAGTGTTTGGTATTAAAGTGGGGAAAAAGAACCATGTAATTATCCTTGTATACAGACCCACCTTCAACAACAGAGGAAGAACAAGAGACACAAGTGTCTATTGTTCTTCCGCTGACTACGTTTCGCACATACAGTGGGCTTTATCAAATCACAAACAGATCTAGATCTGTAACTGGATAATATCCACAGCGTTGGAGAAACGTAGTCAATAAAGGTTCGCACTCTAACGCATTTATGTTTATTTTTCAATCATGTCGGTGTTTTATACCATTTTTCTCCACCAGCGGAAGAATTCCATGAACGGAGACAAGACAGCTGCCTCGGAAACCTTGAGAATCCTACACCACATACAACCTTCCTTGCGGATATCAACATTCCTCATGTGAATTTAATAATAGTAGAAATAGTTCCTGGAAGCACGTTAATCCAGAGACATACTAATGGGTCTCTGAAAAGTTTGCTACAGACAGATTACAGAGCCTAACAGAAATAAAAATAACATTTGATCTTTACATATAATGAGGAGCTAATCTCAATCATAATGGTTTTAAATGCAATATACTTGGATCATAAACTTACAGAAGTAGAAGCTAGTATAAATTCAGAGGTTCAGCGCTTCCCCCTTGATAATAATAATAATAATAATAATAATAATAATAATAATAATAATAATAATAATAATTAATTCAGGGATTGAGAATTTCAGAAACAGTCAACGAGAAAGGATAGTCAGTAAATTTAACTACAGTAATCAGAGAACTGACTGGCACAAAATAATCAAAGTGCCATGAAAAAAGAGCTGGTAAAGAGTCCTGGCCACCCTAAACTTACAGCTGTTCATGGCAAGTTGAATACAGAAGCAAGCAAAGTCTGTATAAAGTATATTCTGCTGAGAAAGTTTATAAGATGATATAGAGAACGAGAACGAAGAAGAACACATAGAAGAAAAAAAAACTGTTTGAATTGCTTAAAAGCCAAAATATGTCACAACGAAAGAAAGAAAATTTAAATCTAGACACAACGACATAGAGCTGAGATATTAACTTGCATGCTGTGTGAGTGACACTGACGGGTAAATGTTATACCCCATTCATCTAAATTGCTTTCATTACTGAAACTATACACATACATGTACATGCATATGTATTATTCTGCATCTAAGTGGTTGGGTCACTTCCCTTTCTTACCCACACCTCCCCTCCATCATCCCACTCTTTTCCTACATTCCTATCCTTACCCATCCTTCTTCCTTCCCCATCTTACCGAAGCTCTGGTCATACAAGTCGAAGTCGGTGCTGTATGACCCTGGTGGTTTAGCGCTTAGTTTTGATTATAATAATAATTGAACTCGCATACCTAATATAAGAAGCACAAGAGGAACAAAAAACCCGATTAGGAAACTGAAAAAATCGTAATATTTTACACATAAGCGAAATCCAATTTGAGAAGCACAGTCATAACTCACAGGAGGTTAATTTACTGTAGATGTATAAGAAATGAAAGATATTTTAAGACTTGTGTGATTATTATTATTATAATCAAGGGGGAAGCGCTAAACCCATAGGATTATACAGCGCCTGGAGGGGGGATGTGGAAGGTATTCAGGCTTAATTCAGGGAACTGGAACACAGATCCAATTCCCTGAATCAAGAGCCCCTCACCAGCATCAAGGAGCCTTCCTTGAGGGGAAGACTTGTGTGAATATATGCACAGGAATCAAATGAGTTAAACTAGAGTGATCGATGCAGTTTTTTGCTTCAGCACCTTTGACTGTTCTTTAAATTATTTATCCGACATTAACACTATTCCCGCAGAATTCGAAAAAAATATATACATGTATATAAACTTACCCAAACATGTACCGCTGGGGAAAAAAAAATGCAGACTAATAACAGTAATATTACACATGACTCAAAATCTTTGAAAGGGTAATAAGACGCCAGATTATAAACTTTATGGAAGAACATGACCTGCACAACACGGATTTGAAGTTGGAAAATCACTCTTGTCACAGCTGCTGAACCATTAAAAGAAGATTACTGAGACTTGGAAAGAGAATCAAAATATAGATGTGCTCTACACGGACTTTGCGATGACATTTGAAAGACCCCATTATGAAGTGATGGTCTAGAGAGACAAGTAGGCAAATGATTATTTTTCTGGCTATTAGGGTAATGGCAGTAGTAAAGCAAAATCGAACTACAACAACACAAAAAAAAAAACTCTGTTCCCATTACTGTTTCTCATCGTAAAAGCAGATAGAGATAAAAACAGCAGCCACAACTTCGTATCATCATTTGAGGATGATGCGAAAATAAGCACGATAGTCATCTCAGCTGAAGGGAGGGAAGAGTTCCAAGAAGATATCAATAAAGTCTTCCAGTGGGAAATAGAAAATAACTGTTATTCAATGGTGACAAATTAAAACTGCTTGGATATGGACAAAATGAAGTACTCAAAAGGGACACTGTATACACAATACAAAAGGACCGGCTAATGGAACTAAAGGAACAAGTGAGAAATCTGAAGGAAGTTTGAAGGAAGTGTGAATGCAATGTGAAGGAAGTTTGAAGGAAGTTCGAGGGAAGTGTGAAGGAAGTTTGAAGGAGAGGGCAGCAATATCCCTCTGACCTTCGTCCTTCTTCACTCCTCCAGAAAATGGACTGAAATTGCAACAACACAAGAAGCTACTTCGGCCGGCTGTTGCTCCCCGTCTAGGGAATTTTTCCCAGCCAGGAAATTTTTCCCAGACAGGGATATTTTCTTCACTCCCCACCTAAGGAAAATTTTTCCGCTGCCTTAATAATATTCTCCAATTTTGTGAATTTTCCCCACTCAGGGATTTTCCCCATCCTCTTCCAAGGGAATTTTCCCCATCTCTTTCCAAGGGAATTTTCCTCACCCCTTACTGATTTTACCTGACCAAGGATGTTCTACGCTGGAGAATTCCTCCCAATCAGGATATTCTCCCTGCCCTAGGAACTCTTCCTCGCTTAATACATTCTCCCCTCCCAGGGAATTTTCCCTTCCATACCACTGATATTTCCCCTTGGTACAAGACACGTAAGACTACTAGATACACTAAGTTCCCTTTTAGCTAGTTTTGCGGTTTCAAGACTATCTCCTACACGAGGGTCATTACGTCTGCATGACAAGTCAAGAATTCTTTAAACCCTAAATCAGGGAATAAACTAAACTCTCAGTGTATATACAGTGAGGTATATTTACTTGTCGATGGATATACAGTGAGAAATTCGCACTTCTGAATGTATATACACTGAAAGATATTTATCTCTAAATTAATGTACACTGAGATATGCCTCTGAAAGTATATTTACCGAGATATAATTTCTGAGTGCATATACTCCGAAATATACCTCTGCATATACACTTAGAGATATTTCCTTCTGTATTTATAAACAACGAGAGATACCACTAAATTATGCAATGAGAGATACCTCACAATGCATAAACAATGAGAGGTATCCACCTCAGAATGTAGGTACACTGACAGTCATCTCTACTGGTGTATATACACTGAATATTGAACGGTTCTCACCCCTAAATTAAAATAAACCGAGATATACACACGTCGTGGTGTATATACTTACATCCTCTTGAACTGTTACCTTCAATTAAGATGCAACATCAACACTTCCATATCTCAAGAATAAGCAAAATAATGATGAGGTTACCATTCTCTGTTGATTCAATACAACTCGTTCGTGGTTACAATACTATATATACTGCATGTGAGGCTAGTGCACCAAACAGGGAGTAGAATGAAATTGCATAATTAGCTGTAAGGCACCCACACCATTGCATGTCCTCGGATCACGGTACAACACCTAGCTCTGCTGGGTGCGTGATCTTTATAGAATTGTATGGTTCAGTGGGTTAGAACGTCGTGAATTTTCGCTCGCCATGAGGCGGGCTAAAACAACACGGGTTCGATCCCCAGGCTAGTCGCAGTGTTGATTAAATACTTCTCATTCGTGGTTACCATACTATATGTATACATATATATATATATATATATATATATATATATATATATATATATATATATATATATATATATATATATATATATATATATATATATGTTGTGCCGAATATGTAAAACTGGTCAATTAGCAAGAACTCATTTAAAATTAAGTCTTTTCTGAAATTTTCTCTTATACGTTTAAAGATATTTTTTTTCATTAATGTTAATGTCAAAATTTTTAATTTTGCACCAAAAGAATCTTAGAAAACTTACCTAACCTTATTATAACAAGAGCAATTTATTTTAGCCTAACCCAACTCAATATATTTTAAATACGTTTACAGTAATTTAGTACTAAACTAACACAATCAAATATATTTTTTTCGTTAGGTTCAGAATGGTTTTGGAGAAATTATTGCATACACAAATTTTCACTTGTCCTATATGGCAAGATGAGCGTTGCTATTTAAGCCAAGATCGCAAGTTCTGCCTATTCGGCACGACATATATATATATATATATATATATATATATATATATATATATATATATATATATATATATATATATATATATATATATATATATATATATACAATAAAATCACAGTAAACAGGTGATTTTAAAATATGCAAAACATCAACTGTGAAAGAGTAGTGAAATTCCAAGTGCTTTCGTGACTACTCACATTGTCAAGGAACTATGAAAGTAATACATCAAAGGAAGGCAAAATGGTTTAGATATGTTGATGATATTTTATGTCTTATGCCCAAGAATGTAGATATACACAATTTCCTTGGCAAAGTAAATAGCTTAGCCCATCCTATAAACTTTACTGTTGAGTTTGAAGAAAATAACTCATTGCCTTTTCTAGATGTTTTAATTATTAAGAGTAATAATGAATTCAAATTTAAAATTTACAGAAAGCCTACAAATAACTGTTCCTATGTCCACTATTATTCTTCCCATCATGATAGAGTTAAACTGTCTGTTTTCTCATCAATGTTTTTGAGAGCTTTACGTATTTGTAGTAGAGATTTCATAGATGAAGAAATATCCAAAATTTATGAAATAGCCATTGATCTGAAATACCCGAAGAATGTAATTGATAAATCATTTAAAATTGCTAGAAATACTTTTTACAACCCAAAAAGGGACAACCAGCCTTATTCAACTAAAAATATGTTGGTTCTCCCTTACCATGAAAACTTGGTTGATATGCCTTCTCTTCTTAAGACTTTTAATATTAAAGTTATATTTAAAAATCTTGATACAGTAAAAAAAACTTTTGATAAAGAATTCCCCCCAAAATGCTGACGGATGTCTATAAGATTCCTTGTAAAATTTGCGATAAAGTTTATTACGGTCAAACTGGTAAGTCTCGAACTTAGATCAAAACAACATATAGCATATAGCATTAGAACTGGACAAGATTCCAATGCTCTATTTATTCATGTGAGAGATTTTAACCAATTGATTTTCAAAAAGTTGAGAAAGTAGTATCAAGCAAGTCCATGGTTGACAGAAATATAATTGAATCTTGTTTCATAAAAAGCAGTTTTGAAAATAATGTGAATATTTCCTTAGGTTTATATAAATTAGACTAATTTATAATTAATAAAATTTGGTTCGAGTTTAATAATACATTGGACAAATAATAAACCTTATTTCTTGGGTAGAATATTTTGTTAGTGGGATGTCGTCAGGACCTGCCTAGTTGACCAGCGGACCTACTGCAGTGTTCTTCTTTTCTTATGAGTCCGGTATTGTCGCGCGTCAGGTGTTTCTTTGTTGTGGGGGTTCACTGTGAGGTGTAGTCTAAGCCCTTTAATTGCCTTCCTTTGATGTATTACTTTCATAGTTCCTTGACAATGTGAGTAGTCACGAAAACGCTTGGAATTTCACTACTCTTTTACAGTGGTTGTTTTGTATATATATATATATATATATATATATATATATATATATATATATATATATATATATATATATATATATATATGTGTGTGTGTGTGTGTGTGTGTGTGTGTGTGTGTGTGTGTGTGTGTGTGTGTGTGTGTGTGTGTGTGTGTGTGTGTGTGTGTGTGTCGTGCCGAAAAGGAAAAACTGGTTAATTAGCAAGAACTTATTTAAAATTAAGTCCTTTCTAAAATTTTCTCTTATACGTTAAAAGATATATATTTTCTCTTTATGTTAATGTAAAAATTACCTAACCTTATTATAACAAGCACAATTTAATTTAGCCTAATTCAACTAAATATATTTTAGATAAGTTTACATATATTTAATAATAAACAAATACAATGAAATATATTTTTTTTCGTTAGGTTCAGGATGGTTTTTGTGAAATTATTGAATTCACAAAATTTCACTTGCCTTATTCGGCAAGAAGAGCGTTGGTATTTAAGCCAAGATCGCAAGTTCTGCCTATTCGGCACGACATATATATATATATATATATATATATATGTCGTGCCGAATATGTAAAACTGGTCAATTAGCAAGAACTCATTTAAAATAAAGTCCTTTCTGAAATTTTCATTTATACGTTTAAAGATATAGCTTTTTCATTAATGTTAATGTAAAAAAATTTAATTTTGCACCAAAAGAATCTTAGAAAACTTACCTAACCTTATTATAACAAGAACAATTTATTTTAGCCTAACCCAACTAAATATGTTTTAGATTTGTTTACAGTAATTTATTACTAAACAAACACAGTGAAATATATTTTTTTCGTTAGGTTCGGAATGATTTTGGCGAAATTATTGCATATTCAAATTTTCACTTGTCCTATATGGCAAGATGAGCGTTGCTGTTTAAGCCAAGATCGCAAGTTCTGCCTATTCGGCACGACATATATATATATATATATATATATATATATATATATATATATATATATATATATATATATATATATATATATATGTCGTGCCGAATAGGCAAAACTTGCGATCTTTGCTTAAATAGCAACGCTCATTTTGCCATATAGGACAAGTGAAAATTTGTGTATGCAATAATTTCGCCAAAATCATTCTGAACCTAACGAAAAAAATACGTTTCACTGTGTTTGTTTAGTATTAAATTATTTTAAACAAATCTAAAATATATTTAGTTAGGTTAGGCTAAAATAAATTGTTCTTGTTATAATAAGGTTAGGTAAGTTTTCTAAGATTCTTTTGGTGCAAAATTATAAATTTTTACATTAACAGTAATGAAAAAAATATATCTTTAAATGTATAAGAGAAAATTTTAGAAAGGACTTAATTTTAAATGAGTTCTTGCTAATTGACCAGTTTTACATATTCGGCACGACATATATATATATATATATATATATATATATATATATATATATATATATATATATATATATATATATATATATATATATATATATATATATAAAGACAAAATACATTGGCCAAACATTCACAAAAATACAACAGAAAGTAAAACAACATAGGTAACTCAGAGCTACATCTCGAATACTTCGTCCAGCTCCCCTGCGGTGGGCCGCGTGCCCAGAATGCTGCAGGCATTTCCTCTCTGGATCGCAACACTGAGTCTCTGAAAGAGGAAGCTGGTCGCCCTGTGGTCCTTGGTTTCTATGATGAGCTTTTCACCTAGCTCTTTGAGGAACTTTAGAGCACACTTGCCCCATGCTCCAAGGTTCTCCGACCCTATTGGAATGAAGTAATAGCAAGGGGGAAGGTCTTCATATTTTCGGATCTTCTGGGTCTCCCTGTGGCTGGCAGCTCCACCCCCTTCCACTACAGAGTATGGCAAGTAGGTGTCTGCCAATGTGGCAGCACAGGTGTAGTCCCAGGCAATCTGCTTTCCATCCTTCCAGGGTAGCATAGTGGCTCCATCAGGACGCTTTTGACTTCCATCAGACCTCTGTACTTGGGGTTCCCGTTGAGCTGGGCAACGGGCTGTGGGGTGGCTTCTCTTTATTATATCATTGACCTCCTCATGTCTGGCATACTTCCCTTCTGCTGTGTGACACACGAGACCATGAAGTCCAAATTGATCAGCTGTTGCCCTGCCGCAAATACACCTATGTTCGGAGAGCATTGTGTTGGCGATTTTTTCCATGATTGGTTTGTCCCAGTGGGACTGTTTGTGCTGTTTGGGAGGAGCTGGTCTACTGGAGGAGTCTGTAAGGGTGTCCCACCGAATCGCTGCTTCAGTAAACCTGGGGTCTTGAGCTCCTACCACATCTCTCAAGCGTTCGGGCACTATCTTCTTGACTAATGCACTGGAAGCCAAACACGAAGACAGAAAAGCAGGTAAAGCAATATGCGTTGCTTTACGCACCCCTATACCTCCCAGTCGCACTGGGAGGGTTGCCTGATCCCATTGCTCATCCTCTAGTGACAGGTTCAGTGCCTTCTTAAAAGTTGATCTCAGGTGTGCGTCACATTCATCGAGTGTTGGGTTGTCAAAAGAGGGTGCACACCTCAAGAAGTAAGTGAGTCTTGGCATAGTAAGACACCTTGTGAGGAGATACAGAGCATCATGGGCATCAAGATCGCTTATTCTCTCCTCCATTCTTATCAGGCCATTCAATTTGTCCCTGAGGACAGTATCGATGGCCTGATGACCCAGCGGTGCCCCCAAGAGGGTACTGTTGGACGGAGTTGTAGTTGAGACTTCTGGGAGGATTCTTCGCACAGCATTGATTATTTCCTGGTTTGCTGTGATGATTTCACACTTGGAGGGATTGAGGATGAGTCCCAAGTCTTCTCCTGTGTTTTCACCAGTTGTAGGTCCCCCACCAGGGACTCTTCAGTACCTGCCAGAGTGCCGTCATCCAGGTACCAGATATTGAGCTCACTGC
This sequence comes from Cherax quadricarinatus, assembly GCF_038502225.1. Classification (NCBI taxonomy): domain Eukaryota; kingdom Metazoa; phylum Arthropoda; class Malacostraca; order Decapoda; family Parastacidae; genus Cherax; species Cherax quadricarinatus. Next base: position 28,921,250 of record NC_091310.1, on the reverse strand, counting down.
GAAGGCTGGAAGTTAGTTCTCTTACTGCCAAGCAGAAGAGAAGTGGAGCGAGTGGGTCACCCTGCTGAACACCCTCTGATGATTGAATTTCATGTTCTCCGAACAAAAGAATATATATATATATATATATATATATATATATATATATATATATATATATATATATATATATATATATATATATATATATTATGAGACTTTTCTTAAATTTTAATTTTGTGGAGTTGGTGATAATATTTACACAATAGCTGAGGGAATTTTGTCAAGGAAATCATTGTGTTTGCACAATTCCTGTGAGAATTTTTTAGAGATTATATTGTTTGTACAATACCTGAGGGAGATTTTTATTACACAAACACAAATTCTCTCACAAAGCCTCCCCCTCCTTCACCCCCTTCCCTACCGTTACCCCTTCCTCTCTCTCCTCCTCCCTCACCTTCCGCTACCGCTCCTTCTCCCTCACCTTCCATTACTTTTCACTCCCCCTCCCTCACCTTCCCCTACCTCTCTCTCCCCCTCCCTCACCTTCCACTTAATCTCCCTCTCCCCCACCTTCCATTACTTTTCTCTCCTCCTCCCTCACCTTCCTCTACCTCTGAAGAAAGTTG
>NC_091310.1:28883142-28915642 GCF_038502225.1 Cherax quadricarinatus | reverse complement strand
CTCTCTGCTGCCACCTAGCCCAATTGTTCTGCTACCACCGCGGCCGGGTTCTACTGGTGCCACCCACTTGTATTTGCTCTACCGCCCCTAACGTGTTGCTCGCTGCCCCCAAACGGGTACTCTGCTGCCGCCAACTTGTTGCTCTACTGCCACCGCAAGTTTTCTCTCTGCCGCTGCCACTTGTTGCTGCTGCGGCGTTCTGCTACCACTGCAACGATTGCTACTGCCACCGCAACGTTTTCTGCTGCCCTGCCGTATTGTTGCTGCCGCTGTTGTTTGACTGCTACTGCGCGTTCTCTGCTGCTTAACGTGTTTCTACCACCTAACGTGTTGCTCTGCCCCGCAAATTTTTTGCAGCTCTGCTTGTTTCTCCCACTGCTTTATGGCCCCCACTGCTGTGGCCTACTGCCAACGTTTGTACTGCCACTCTGTTTGTTATATCACTCTGCTGTTCTGCTCTTTTTTGTGCTACTGCCGCTTTGTTAACGCACCCTTGTGTATAGTTTCAACGTTTCTACTGCCACTGCTTGTTACTCTCCCACCGCCGTTGTGCTACTGCGCTTGCTTCCCCGCTGTTTTGTTTGCCTGCCGCTGCAACGTTGCTACTCCACCGCACTTGTTGCTCTCCGCCAACGCATTGATGCTCACCGCACGGTGATTCAAACCGCCCCCGTTTAAATCTGCCGCTGAAAATGTTCACTGCCACCGCTTTGTGTACTCTCCCGCCGCCAACTTGTTGCCCTGCTCCGCCAACATTGCTTGCTGCTGCTGCTAACTTGCAAGTTTCCGCCGTTTACTGCGCACCGCTTATTGTCTGCCCTGTACGTATTACTGCTGCTGCTGTTTTGCTGCCACCCCCAACGTATTGCTCTGCAAACCGGAAACTGCCGCTGCTGTTTGCTGCTGCCGCCATTGTTTGGAGCTCCCACGTGTACTGCCCTGCTGTGTTTACTGCTCTGTGTTCTGCTCCCCATAACGTATTGCTGCCCACCATAACTATTGCTACTGCTGCTGTTCTGCTGCCACCACTGCTGTTCGCTCCCCAACTATTGCTACTGCCACTGCTGTATTGCTACTCCACCCCCTGTGTGTTACTGCAGCTGCCGCTGTGTTGCCTGCCACTGCTGATTTGCTCTGCCACTGCGCTATTTCTGCTGCAACTTTTACTACTGCCACCACGGTTGTTTGCTACTGCCACCCTTTTGTTTTCTCCACCGCTGTTGTTCTCTGCCACCTAACGTTTGCTACTGCCACTGTTTGTTCTACTGCCCGACAGCTCCCTGCCGCCGCAACGTATTGCTCTGCCCCGCAACGCTTGCTCTGCCCCCGCAACGGTTGCTGCTGGCCCCCAACGTTGCTCTGCTGCTGCTGCCCGCCAACGTGCTGCTGCCGGCGTGCTGCTGCTGCTCCTGCTGCTGCTGCTGCTGCCTGCCTGCTGCTGTGCTTGCTGCCGCCCCCGAAACGTGTCTGCTGCCGCCGGTTGCTGCTGCGCCCCAACGTGCTGGTGCTGCTGCTGCTGCTGCCCCCAACGTGCTGTTTGCCTGCGAAAGTTGGTGCTGCGCTGCTGCTGCCAGAAACTTTGCTCTGCTGCTGCCCGCGCTGGTGCTGCCGCTGCTCCCTGCCCGCAACGTGCTGCTCTTGCTGTTGCTGCCGCACGTGCTGCTTGTCAACGGTGCTGCTGCTGCCCAACGTGCCGCTCTGCCGCCTTAACGTGTGCTGCTGCCCCGCCAACGTGCTGCTGCTGCCGCAACTGCTGCTCTGCCGCCAACTGCTGCTCTGCTGCTGCCGCTTAACGGCGCTGCGCCGCCAACGGCTCTGCTGCCGCGCGCTGCTGCTGCTGCCGCAACTGCCGCTGCTGCCGCCGGTGCTGCTGCTGCCGCTGCAGGTGCTGCTGCTCTGCTGCCGCTTGGCGCCCTGCCGCACTGTTGCTGCTGCTGCTACTGCTCCGCACGTCCTGCTGCTCTGCCGCCGCAACTGCCTCTCCCCTACTGTGCTGCTGCACTCCCGATAACGTTGCTGCTGCTGCTCTTCACCGCAACGTTGCTGCTGCCCCCTAACGTGCTGCTCTGCTGCTCCCCTCTGCTGCTGCGCATCTGCGTGCTCTGCTGCCGCTAACTGCGCTGCTCTGCTGCTGTTTATCCCACCACCCCCTGCTGTCCCACTCCGCAACGCTCCCCGGCCGCTCTCCCGCTGCCTCCCCCGGCTACTGCCCAACGAGCCCCTACTCCCCAAGGGTTGCCTGCTGCCGCGCTGCTGCCGCTACTGCCACTGCTGCCGCTTGACCACTCTGCCGCTCTTGCCATTTCCCGCTCTGCCGCTGCTGCCATATACCCTCTACCACACTGTGCGCTACTCCCTTGTGCACTGCTACCCTTAACGTGCTGCTGCCGCCTAACGTTGCCTACTACCGCAACATTGCCTCTGCCCCCAACTGCTCTGCCCCACCGGCTGTCTGCCGCCAGCAACGGCCCTGCCTGCCTGGCCGCTGCTGCTGCTCGCTGTCTGCCGCCCTCTGTTGCCTGCTGCCGCTGGTTTGCCCTCTGCCAAACGTTGCTGCTGCTCTGCTGCGCAACGCGCCGCTGCTTCGCTAACGTGCTGCTGCTGCCGCAACTCCGCTCTGCCGCTTAACGTTGTGCTTGCCGCAACTTGCTGCTGCTGCTCTGCTGCCGCAACGGCCTGCTGCCAAAACGTCCGCTGCCGCAACAGGCCGCTCTCCCCGGGGTTGCTGCTGCAGTTCCCGTGCCGCTCCCTGCCGCCAACATTTCCCTGCTGCAGCCCCCAACGGCCGCTGTTCGCAACTTGCTGCTGCCGCGTGCCGCTGCTGCCGCAACGTGCTGCTGCTGCTGCTGCTGCGCCGCAACGTGGCTGCTGCCGCAACGTGCTGCTGCTGCCGCAACGTTGCTGCTGCTGCTGCTGCTACGCTGCTGCTGCTGCTGCTGCTGCCCCCAGCGTGCGCTGCTGCCGCTGGCGCTGCTGCTGCTCTGCCGCCGGCCGCTGCTGCCGCAACCCGGCTGCTGCTGCTGCTGCTGCTGCTGCTGCTGCTGCTGCTGCTCCCGCAACATTGCCCTGCTGCTGCCCCCAACGTTTCCCCCTGCTGCCGCCGTGCTACTATGCTGCCGAACGTTGCTCTTCTGCTCTGCTGCCGCTGGTTGTGCCCTCTGCCGCAACATTGCCCTACTGCCGCAACATGACTGCTCCCGCAACGTGCTGCTGCCGCTGCGGGCTCCGCAACTGCCTCTGCCGCAACATTGCTGCGCAACATGCTACTCCCGCCAAGGGTGCGCTGCCCCGCAACGTGCTGCTGCCGCCAACGTTGCTGCTGCCGCCAACGGTGCTGCTGCTGCTGCTCTCTCTCTCCCCTTCTATCTACTGGCCTTCTCTGCCTGGTTCTCAGTCAGTTGCGACTTGACAATGGTTCACAAGGGAACCGAAACATCGTCATAAAATTTCTCTCTACGGTGTTGAGAGGATAAGAGACATGTGCCACACTTAGCTATCTTTGTTGTGGAAACGTTTTGCCTGTGCAACAGACTTCTTCAGTCCAACATCACAACCCTCCTCTCCAGTCGAGCTGGAGAGGTGGGCTGTGATGTGATCAGTCTCTCAGCCTTTCTAGAAGGATTCTGTTGGGAAGGGTTTAAGACGAAAGGTTGCAACGTATTGCAAGGTCTGCAATATCAGACCCTCCCGAGTGTATATTCCTTACTGTGTCTGCATTCTCTGCCCTCCAACTGCATTCTCTGCTTTCCAGCTGCATTCTCCGCTTTCCAACTACCTTCCGCCACCCTTCCCTCCGTGTCTTCCTAATGCATTTTCTTCTCTCTTCCTGCCTTTTCTTACTTCCCTTCAGCTGTCTTTATCTTCCGACTGATTTTCCTTCTCTAATATTACATCTCCTTCCTTCCTGCAGCCTCCTCCCCCCATTTTCCCTTCTTGCCTTTTTTTCGCACCGGTTGATGAGAGATATCTCCACCCCGTCACAGAGTTCAGCGCCTGGTACAAGGAAGATAACTAGATGCGAAGTTCTGTCATCATTTCGAGAGAGAGATACAGAAACCAGGTTCCTGGCCCAGTCTTACAATTTCTAACTTTGCCGTTACCAATGTCTGTTCTCTTGGACTCTAATCACAGTTGGCCACTAACTCCTTTAAGTATGATTTCTAGCTACGTCAGTAGAGATAATCTCGTAGTGTTTAGTGTGTGTGTGTGTGTGTGTGTGTGTGTGTGTGTGTGTGTGTGTGTGTGTGTGTGTGTGTGTGTGTGTGTGTGTGTATGTGTGTGTGTGTATTCACAAGCAATACTGTGCGCTAAAACAGACTACCGGCTTGAAACTGTGTACGGCTATCATGAGGGGGAGGTTTTTCGGAAACTCTTATAGCGAAAAGAAACCGATGTTTCGTGCCGTGAATTAATTGGCAATTAAGTATTGGTAAACAGTGAGGCCAGCCACCACTGGCACTCCTGACTCCTCACCACTGGCACTCCTGACTCCTAACCACTGCGCTAGCAGGCTGCCAGGTCAACGTCCTCCAACCTCCAACCAGCGAACACGAGGTACGACCTCGCTACCTACCAAACACATAAGACTTTAGTTGATCTTGTCTCGTTACTACCGGTAAAACTACATAAACCTCTCTCTTCGCTACTATATATCCAGTGTTAGGGAAATTTGAACTTCTCGTAGATGTTCGTAGCAATTCCGTCTTCGTTCAGAATTAGAATCGATACGACCAAATCATTTTTGAGAAAGTTGGCAACAAAAACAAATCCTAACATAGGGAAGCAACTACAGAACTTATTATTATCATTACTACTATTAATATTATTATTATTATTGTTATTAACAATAATATTATTAATATTATTATTATTATTTTATTATTGTCATCAAAATTAAGCGTTAAATCCGCAAGGGTCATGCGGCTAACAGGATTTACATCGTCCTCGAGAACCTAGAAATACTGTCAAGAGAGCAGTTCTCTATTTCCTAATAACTTTTACAGACCTAAAACAACAACAACAACAACAACAACAACAACAACAACAACAACAACAACAACAACAACAACAACAACAACAACAGCTTTGCCTTCCAAGAATGATCTAACGAAACTGTTATCATAATTTGATCCTCCAGGCGATGGTTATACGTTAGATTCAAACCTAAATACACTAAAGAGCGCCCTTTTTTTTTTATTCATCGATGCCAGACCTATTGAACTACAGTCCACTGTAGTTTACAAATATGACTGTCATAGCTGTAACGCCATATTAGGGCTGCAAGGTACAGCTCAGCGTCAGTTTTGAACACCTGGGCAGATGTGTGGGTGCTAATGGGTCATTAGCTGAATCACCATTTAACGACGTACGTCAACACTGGGAAGCCACTGACCACACTATGGTGACACTAATACAACACTATGGTGCTGGTGACAGCAATACAACACTATGGTGCTGGTGACAGTAATACAACACTATGGTGCTGGTGACAGTAACACAACACTATGGTGCTGGTGACAGTAATGCAACACTGTGGTGCTGGTGACACTTATACAACACTATGGTGCTGGTGACAGTGATGCAACACTATGGTGCTGGTGAGAGTAATACAACACTATGGTGCTGGTGACAGTAATACAACACTGTGGTGCTGGTGACACTTATACAACACTATGGTGCTGGTGACAGTGATGCAACACTATGGTGCTGGTGACACTTATACAACACTATGATGCTGGTGACAGTGATACAACACTATGGTGCTGGTGACAGTAATACAACACTATGGTGCTGGTGACAGTAATACAACACTGTGGTGCTGGTGACACTTATACAACACTATGATGCTGGTGACAGTGATACAACACTATGGTGCTGGTGACAGTAATACAACACTATGGTGCTGGTGACAGTAATACAACACTATGGTGCTGGTGACAGTAATACAACACTATGGTGCTGGTGACAGTAATACAACACTATGGTGCTCGTGACAGTAATACAACACTATGGTGCTCGTGACAGTAATACAACACTATGGTGCTGGTGACAGTAATACAACACTATAATGCTCGTGGCAGTAATACAACACTATGGTGCTGGTGACAGTAATACAACACTATGGTGCTGGTGACAGTAATACAACACTATGGTGCTGGTGACAGTAATACATCACTATGGTGCTGGTGGCAATAATAAAATACAATGGTGATGGTGGCAGTGATACAACACTATGGTGCTAGTCACTGTGATACAACACTATTGTGCTGGTGACAGTGATGCAACACTATGGTGCTGGTTACAGTGATACACTATGGTGCCGGTGACAGTAATACAACACTATGGTGCTGGTGACAGTGTTACAACACTATGGTGCTGGTGACAGTAATACAACACTATGGTGCTGGTGACAGTAATACAACACTATGGTGCTGGTGACAGTGATACAACACTATGGTGCTGGTGACAGTAATACAACACTATGGTGCTGGTGACAGTAATACAACACTATAATGCTGGTGACAGTAATGCAACACTATGGTGCTGGTGACAGTCATACAACACTATAATGCTGGTGACAGTAATGCAACACTATGGTGCTGGTGACAGTAATACAACACTATGGTGCTGGTGACAGTAATACAACACTATAATGCTGGTGACAGTAATGCAACACTATGGTGCTGGTGACAGTCATACAACACTATGGTGCTGGTGACAGTCATACAACACTATGGTGCTGGTGACAGTCATACAACACTACGGTGCTGATGACAATGATACATCACTATGGTGATGGTGACAGTAATACAACACTATGGTGATGGTCACAGTGATACAATACTATGATGCTGGTGACAGTGATTCAACACTGTGGTGCTATAGACAGTGATACAACACTGTGGTGCTAGTGACAGTGATACAGTACTATAATGCTGGTGACAGTGATTCAACACTATGATGCTGGTGACAGTGATACAACACTATGGTGCCAGTGACAGTGATACAACACTATGGTGCTAGTCACTGTGATACAACACTATTGTGCTGGTGACAGTGATGCAACACTATGGTGCTGGTTACAGTGATACACTATGGTGCCGGTGACAGTAATACAACACTATGGTGCTGGTGACAGTGATACAACACTATGGTGCTGGTGACAGTAATACAACACTATGGTGCTGGTGACAGCAATACAACACTATGGTGCTGGTGACAGTGATACAACACTATGGTGCTGGTGACAGTGATACAATACTATGGTGCTGGTGACAGTAATACAACACTATGGTGCTGTTGACAGTAATACAACACTATGGTGCTGGTGACAGTGATACAACACTATGGTGCTGGTGACAGTAATACAGCACTATGGTGCTGGTGACAGTAATACAACACTATAATGCTGGTGACAGTAATGCAACACTATGGTGCTGGTGACAGTCATACAACACTATGGTGCTGGTGACAGTCATACAACACTATGGTGCTGGTGACAGTCATACAACACTATGGTGCTGATGACAATGATACATCACTATGGTGATGGTGACAGTAATACAACACTATGGTGATGGTCACAGTGATACAATACTATGATGCTGGTGACAGTGATTCAACACTGTGGTGCTATAGACAGTGATACAACACTGTGGTGCTAGTGACAGTGATACAGTACTATAGTGCTGGTGACAGTGATTCAACACTATGATGCTGGTGACAGTGATACAACAATATGGTGCCAGTGACAGTGATACAACACTATGGTGCTGAAGACATTGATGCAACATTATGGTGCTGATGACAGTGATACAACACTATGGTGTTAGTGACAGTGATACAACACTATGGAACTAGTGACAGTGATGCAACACTATGGTGCTGGTGACAATAATTCAACACTATGGTGCTGATGACAGTGATACAACACTATGGTGCTAGTGACAGTGATGCAACACTATGGTGCTAGTGACAGTGATGCAACACTATGGTGTTAGTGACAGTGATGCAACACTATGGTGTTAGTGACAGTGATGCAACACTATGGTGTTAGTGACAGTGATGCAACACTATGTTGCTAGTGACAGTGATGCAACACTATGGTGTTAGTGACAGTGATGCAACACTATGGTGCTAGTGACAGTGATGCAACACTATGGTGTTAGTGACAGTGATACAACACTATGGTGCTAGTGATAGTGATACAACACTATGGTGTTAGTGACAGTGATGCAACACTATGGTGCTAGTGACAGTGATGCAACACTATGGTGTTAGTGACAGTGATACAACACTATGGTGCTAGTGATAGTGATACAACACTATGGTACTGATGACAGTGATGCAACACTATGGTGCTGGTGACAGTGATGCAACACTATGGTGCTGGTGACAGTGATACAACACTATGGTGCTAGTGACAGTAATACAACACTATGGTGCTGATGACAGTGATACAACACTATCGTGCTGGTGACAGTGATACAACACTATGGTGCTGGTGACAGTGATACAACACTATGGTGCTGGTGACAGTGATACAACACTATGGTGCTGGTGACAGTGATGCAACACTATGGTGCTGATGACAGTAATACAACATTATGGTGCTGGTGACAGTGATACAACACTATGGTGCTGGTGACAGTGATACAACACTATGGTGCTGGTGACAGTGATACAACACTATGGTGCTGGTGACAGTGATACAAAATTATGGTGCTAGTGACAGTGATACAACACAATGGTGCTGGTGACAGTGATACAACACTATGGTGTTAGTGACAGTGATACAACACTATGGTGCTGGTGACAGTTATGCAACACTATGGTGCTGGTGACAGTGATACAACATTATGGTGCTGGTGACAGTCATACAACACTATGGTGCTGGTGACAGTGATGCAACACTATGGTGCTAATGACAGTGATACAACACTATGGTGCTGATGACAGTAATACAACACTATGGTGCTGGTGACAGTGATAATGATGGTGCTGGTGACAGTGATGATGGTAATGGTGCTGGTGACAGTGATGGTAGTGGTAATGGTGCTGGTGACAGTGATGATGATGGTGCTGGTGACAGTGATAATGATGGTGCTGGTGACAGTGATAATGATGGTGCTGGTGACAGTGATGATGATGGTGCTGGTGACAGTGATAATGATGGTGCTGGTGACAGTGATAATGATGGTGCTGGTGACAGTGATAATGATGGTGCTGGTGACAGTGATGATGGTGCTGGTGACAGTGATAATGATGGTGCTGGTGACAGTGATACAACACTATGGTGCTAGTGACAGTGATACAACACTATGGTGCTGGTGACAGTGATGCAACACTATGGTGCTTGTGACAGTGATACAACATTATGGTGCTAGTGACAGTGATGCAACACTATGGTGCTTGTGACAGTGATACAACACTATGGTGCTGGTGACAGTGATACAACACTATGGTGCTGGTGACAGTGATGCAACACTATGGTGCTTGTGACAGTGATACAACATTATGGTGCTAGTGACAGTGATACAACACTATGGTGCTGGTGACAGTGATGCAACACTATGGTGCTTGTGACAGTGATACGACATTATGGTGCTTGTGACAGTGATACAACACTATGGTGCTGGTGACAGTGATACAACACTATGGTGCTTGTGACAGTGATACAACACTATGGTGCTTGTGACAGTGATACAACGTTATGGTGCTAGTGACAGTGATACAACACTATGGTGCTAGTGACAGTGATGCAACACTATAGTGCGGGTGAAAGTGTAGTTGCTGTGCACCATTAAAGACTCACCATCCATGTATGGTAATGGACAGTCACTAACCTTGTTTTTTCACAGTTATATTTTCTTTCTTCTTGTTTTGAGGTTTTAATATTTCAAGATCCGTTTTATTATTTGCTTTTCTCTAACTATATATATATATATATATATATATATATATATATATATATATATATATATATATATATATATATATATATATATATATATATATATATATATATATATATATGTCGTGCCGAATATGTAAAACTGGTCAATTAGTAAGAACTCATTTAAAATTAAGTCCTTTCTAAAATTTGCTCTTATACGTTTAAAGATATATTTTTTTTCATTAATGTTAATGTAAAAAAAATTAATTTTGCACGAAAAGAATCTTAGAAAAATTACCTAACCTTGCTATAACAAGAGCAATTTATTTTAGCCTAACCCAACTAAATATATTTTAGATTTGTTTACAGTAATTTAATACTAAACAAACACAGTGAAATATATTTTTCTCGTTAGGTTCAGAATGATTTTGGCGAAATTATTGCATACACAAATTTTCACTTGTCCTATATGGCAAGATGAGCGTTGCTATTTAAGCCAAGATCGCAAGTTCTGCCTATTCGGCACGACATATATATATATATATATATATATATATATATATATATATATATATATATATATATATATATATATATATATATATATACATATGTCGTGCCGAATAGGTAAAATTGGTCAATTAGCAAGAATTCATATAATATTAAGTCTTTTCTAAAAAATTCTTTTATACGTTTAAAGATATATTTTTTTTTTATTTATGCTAATGTAAAAATTAATAATTTTGTACCAAAAGAACCTTAAAAAAGTTACCTAACCTTATAACAAGCGCAATTTTATTTAGCCTAATCCAGCTAAATATATTTTAGATAAGTTTACAATAATTTAATAATAAACAAACACAATGAAACATGATTTTTTTGCGAAATTATTGCATGCACAAGTTTTCGCTTGCCTTATTCAGCAAGAAGAGCGTTGCTGTTTAAGCCAAACTCCCAAGTTTTACCAATTCGGCACGACATATATATATATTTATTTATACTTAATTGTGTGTGTGTGGTGAAGGTCTCTCACCGAAGTTGAAATATACATTTTGTATGCCCTCTTGTTTACCTTTTCTGAACAAATTGGAAAAAAAACCTGACTTCCCATTTTGAAAAAGAGTCGCTTGCTTCCCTCTGGTTCTTGTGGTACTTGGTTCACTTGTAACTAGTGTCCAGGAGCTGCATCTTGCTGGTCTGCCTTCTCTGTCGGGTTTCGCTACTCTAGTTTCTTGAGATTTAGAGGCTACGTCTGCTGGAGGAGGAGGTGTCCTGTTGATGCCTGCTGTAGCGCTCTTGATCCATGGCATTAAAGCTACCCCCTCCTTCTGTCTCTAAACGACCCCTGATTATCTCCTCAATATACTCCGCGCCTACGAGAACCGAGTTTATTCGGTTTTTTAAGCTCCCACAGCATTCTTTCTTTCTTTGACATTGCAAAGTCGGTTTGTTAACTGTGGTCTTTTGGTCCAGAAAGACGCCTGAGCAAACACTAGAACATATTTATTAGAAAACGTTTCGGTCCAGGGACCTTCATCACTTCTGAAGTGATCAAAGTCCCAGGACCGAAACGTTTTCAAATAACTTTGTGCTAGTGTTTGCTCACGTGTCTTTCTAAACCAATTTGTCTGTATCTGTTACCAAGGTTTATACCAGACTGTGGTATTTTGTGCGTCAGGAAACAAGGCAGTGTATCCTATCACGGGATTTAACCCGATGATGAACCCCGTTCAGTAGTTAAGCATCCACTGACTGGTCTAACACAGCTGGGTCTCTCACCCCATCTGCGTCCCTCACACCATCTGCATCACAGATCCCAGCTGGATTTCACGCATCATTCACCCAGCCATCATCACCTTATAGCAGCGCATCCTACGATGACCCTTACGGCCATCCCAAACACTTCCGTCATTCCTCCAGCCAACCACTACACTGCTGGCCAATCACGCGACAACAAACATTCCGTACTTAATTCTAATTCGTCGAACAGAGCAACTCGAGCGAAACCATTTGTATTTTCCGAAGAGACGTAAAGTAATATCCCGCTCGGCATGACGACCAGTCACGCGCGAGTAAACTCCCCGTGCTTCATTCTAATTGGTCGAGGTGCGTTTACATGCAGTGTCACGTTATGAGATTTCACCTCTGCGCTTCGCATGCAAATACGACGTAACTCTTGGTATTTTCCAGTGATCTGCTCTCTGCGCTGCTCTCTAGTTAATGTGCGAGTTACTGATTACCATTTAGCTACCCTGATTAATTTACAAACTTTCTCTCCTATAAATACATGAGGATGTGACTCAACAAAGAAAACACTCTCACCATCGCTCATTCAATCCATTTCCAGTCGTATTTGTCCTTCCCTAGCTTTCATAACTTTGCGTAAACCCCAGTAGCCACTTGGCAGCCAAATCCTTCAGCTTGTTCTGATCCATATATAGCTTTTCCTGATTTAATCCTGTATGTATGTTCGTCAGTTTCACGTCATCTGCGAACAGGGACACTTTTGACGTGATTGCTTCTGCCATGACATTTACGTTCACATGAATGTAACCCTTATGAAACCCCGCTCGTCTTACACACTCATTCCGACTACTCGACAGTAACTCGTTGTTGCGTTCCTGTTACGTTTTATGTGTGTGTGTGTGTGTGTGTGTGTGTGTGTGTACTCACCTATTTGTACTCACCTATTTGTGGTTGCAGGGGTCGAGTCACAGCTCCTGGCCCCGCCTCTTCGCTGATTGCTACTAGGTCCTCTCTCTCCCTGCCCCATGAGCTCTATCATACCTCGCCTTAAAACTATGTATGGTTCCTGCCTCCACCACATCACTTTCTAGGCTATTCCATGGCCTGACTACTCTATGACTGAAGAAATACTTCCTAACATCCCTTTGATTCATCTGAGTCTTCAACTTCCAATTGTGACCTCTTGTGTCTGTGTCCCATCTCTGGAACATCCCGTCTTTGTCCACCTCGTCTATTCCGCGCAGTATTTTATATGTCGTTATCATGTCTCCCCTGACCCTCCTGGCCTCCAGTGTCGTCAGGCCGATTTCCCTCAACCTTTCTTCATAGGACAATCCCCGTAGCTCTGGGACTAGTCTTGTTGCAAACCTTTGCACTTTCTCTAATTTCTTGACGTGCTTGACTAGGTGTGGATTCCAAACTGGTGCTGCATACTCCAGTATGGGCCTGACGTAGATGGTGTACAGAGTCTTAAACGAATCCTTACTGAGGTATCGGAACGCTATCCGTAGGTTTGCCAGGCGCCCGTATGCTGCAGCAGTTATCTGATTGATGTGCGCCTCAGGAGATATGCTCGGTGTTATACTCACCCCGAGATCTTTTTCCTTTAGTGAGGTTTGCAGTCTTTGGCCATCTAAACTATATTGTGTCTGCGGTCTTCTTTGCCCTTCCCCAATCTTCATGACTTTGCATTTGGCAGGGTTAAATTCAAGGAGCCAGTTGCTGGACCAGGCTTGTAGCCTGTCCAGATCTCTTTGTAGTCCTGCCTGATCCTCGTCCGATTCGATTCTTCTCATTAACTTCACATCGTCTGCAAACAAGGACACTTCTGAGTCTATCCCTTCCGTTATGTCGTTCACGTATACCAAGAACAGCACAGGTCCTAGGACTGACCCCTGTGGAACCCCGCTTGTCACAGGCGCCCACTCTGACACCTCATCGCGTACCATGACTCGTTGTTTCCTCCCTGTCAGATATTCTCTGATCCATTGCAGTGCCTTTCCTGTTATGTGTGCCTGGTCCTCTAGCTTTTGCAGTAACCTCTTGTGAGGAACTGTGTCGAAAGCCTTCTTGCAGTCCAAAAATACGCAGTCGATCCACCCCTCTCTCTCTTGTCTTACTTCTGTCACCTTGTCATAAAACTCTAGTAGGTTTGTGACACAGGATTTTCCTTCCCTGAAACCGTGCTGGTTGTCAATTATACACTTGTTTCTTTCCAGGTGCCCCACCACTCTCCTCCTGATGATCTTCTCCATGACCTTGCATACTATACACGTTAGAGATACAGGTCTGTAGTTTAGTGCCTCATGTCTGTCTCCCTTTTTAAAAATTGGGACTACATTTGCCATTTTCCATACCTCAGGGAGTTGCCCAGTTTCAAATGATGTGTTGAAGATCTTTGTTAATGGCTCACACAATATCTCTGCTCCCTCTTTAAGGACCCATGGAGAGATGTTGTCTGGTCCCACCGCCTTTGAGGTGTCAAGTTCGCATAGCAGCTTCTTCACCTCCTCCTTGGTTATATGTACCTCATCCAGCACTTGCTGGTGTGCCCCCCTGTTCTGATTTCTTGGAGTCCTACTGGTTTCCACTGTAAATACCTCTTTAAATCTTGTGTTGAGCTCCTGACATACCTCTCGGTCGTTTCTTGTGAATTCCCCATCACCCTTCCTCAGTCTGATTACCTGGTCCTTGACTGTTGTTTTCCTCCTGATGTGGCTGTACAACAGCTTCGGGTCAGTCTTTACTTTTGATGCTATGTCATTTTCATATTGTCTCTGAGCCTCCCTTCTTATCTGTGCATATTCGTTTCTGGCTCTTCGGCTGATTTCTTTATTTTCCTGAGTTCTCTGTCTTCTGTACCTTTTCCATTCTCTAGTACACCTAGTTTTTGCCTCCCTACACCTTTGGGTGAACCAAGGACTCGTTCTGTTCTTCCCATTATTTCTGTTTCCCTTGGGAACAAACCTCTCCTCTGCCTCCTTGCATTTTGTTGCTACATAGTCCATCATTTCTTGTACTGGTTTTCCCGTCAGTTCCCTCTCCCACTGAATGTCTTGAAGGAAGTTCCTCATGCCTGAGTAGTTCCCCCTTTTGTAGTTTGGTTTTTCCCAGCCTATTCCTGCTACTCTCTCCACTTGGAGCTCAACTATGTAGTCGAAGCACAGAACCACATGATCACTAGCTCCCAGGGGCCTTTCATACATGATACCCTCGATGTCCGAACTACTCATGGTGAATACAAGGTCCAACCTTGCTGGTTCATCCTCTCCTCTCTCTCTGGTAGTGTCTCTAACATGTTGATGCATGAGGTTCTCCAGTACCACATCCATCATCTTGGCTCTCCATGTTTCGGGACCCCCATGGGGCTCCAGGTTTTCCCAGTCAATCTCCTTGTGATTGAAATCACCCATAACTAGTAACTTTGCTCCCCCCATGTGTGCTCTCCTGGCCACCTCGGCTAGTGTGTTGATCATTGCTCTGTTGCTCTCATCGTATTCTTCTCTTGGCCTCCTGCAGTTCTGTGGTGGGTTGTACATTACTGCAATTATCACCTTATGTCCCTCAGACTGGATTGTTCCTACTAAGTAGTCCCTTTCGCCCATGCCATCCATTCCTTCCATTTTCTCAAAACCCCACTGGTTTTTAATGAGCAGTGCAACTCCTCCTCCCCCTCTCCTCCCTCTGTCTTTCCTGTTATTATTCTGGTGAGTTTTGTTTCTGTGAGTGCTATTATGTCTGGGGATGTCTCTTTGATTCTTTCGTGCCACTCCTCATACTTGTTTGTTATTCCATCTGCATTTGTATACCACACCTTCAACTTCTTTTCTAAGACTGTGGTCTGGGAAGTATATTGGGGTTGGAGAAGTGGGAGACCTGGTAAGGAACTATGGGTTGTTGCTGTGGGGGTGAAGTTTGTAATGTAGTGGGTGGGGGCATTGGATGTGGCATGGGTGTTTTGATTTAGAGTGTTTGGTTGCACTGGGGTTGACCTGGTTGGGAGGCTTCTATAGAAAGTTGTGAGGGAGGCTGTATTAGATCTTCTTCCTGGGTCTGGGATCTCCTGTCTGTCTTCCCCATCCCCTCTCTTTCCTCCTTTCGCCTTTGTACCATCTCTCTCAGTTTCTTCCTTTCTTCTTTTGTTCTGTCGCGGTCGAGATACACCCTCCTGTATGCCGTCTTGTCCCTTAATCGTGCTTTCTCCTGCAGTATCCTGGTCCGAGTCGCTTCTGCCTTGAAGGTCACTCTCACTGGCCGGGTTCTTTTTTTTACAAACCCCCCTATTCTCCGAAAATTTTCCAGCTGGGTCATATCGTCTTCTCCTATTGCTTTCATGATGCTTTCAATTGCTTTTTTTTCCCCTTGTTTTCTTGCTTCATATGTTTCCCCTTCGACTTCCTGGAGCCCATACACAAAGACTGACCTCACCCTTTCATTCTCCCACTGCATATCCCTGTGTATCCCCTCATTTAATTTGGTTTCCTCCACTGCAGCTTTCCTTTCATCAGTTTCACTGGCTAATGTACTTGGGATCAGTGGCCTGTCATTTTCCCTTCTCGGCTTTCCTTGGGCTCTGTTGTTGTCTGTTAGGGCCTCCACATAAAGCTTAGCTCTTTCATTTGCTAGTCTCCTCTGATAGAGCATCTCCATGCAGTTGTGCCCCTTCTTTCCCTACAGTCCCCTTATTTGTGGCTGAGGTAGCAGTCTCTGTTGTGTGTGTGTGTGTGTGTGTGTGTGTGTGTGTGTGTGTGTGTGTACTCACCTATTTGTGGTTGCGGGGGTCGATTCACAGCTCCTGGCCCCGCCTCTTCGCTGGTCGCTACTAGGTCCACTCTCTCCCGGTTCCATGAGCTGTATCATACATCTTAAAGTTATGTATGGATGCTGCCTTCACTACATCGTTCTCCTGACTGTTCTTTTTCCGGACAACTCTGTGACTGAAGTCATAATTCCTGACATCCCTGTGACTCATCTGAGTTTTCAAACTTCCACTTGTGACCCCTTGTTGCTGTGTTCCATCTCTGAAACATTCTGTCACTATCCACCTTGTCAGTTCCACTCGGAATTTTATATGTTGTTATCATATCTCCCCCATCCCTCCTGTTCTCCAGTGTCGTGTGTGTGTATGTGTGTGTGTGTGTGTGTGTGTGTGTGTGTGTGTGTGTGTGTGTGTGTGTGTGTGTGTGTGTGTGTGTGTGTGTGTGTGTACTCACCTAGTTGTACTCACCTAGTTGAGGTTGCGGGGGTCGAGTCCGAGCTCCTGGCCCCGCCTCTTCACTGATCGCTACTAGGTCACTCTCCCTGAGCCGTGAGCTTTATCATACCTCTGCTTAAAGCTATGTATGGATCCTGCCTCCACTACATCGCTTCCCAAACTATTCCACTTACTGACTACTCTGTGGCTGAAGAAATACTTCCTAACATCCCTGTGATTCATCTGTGTCTTCAGCTTCCAACTGTGTCCCCTTGTTACTGTGTCCAATCTCTGGAACATCCTGTCTTTGTCCACCTTGTCAATTCTTCTCAGTATTTTGTATGTCGTTATCATGTCCCCCCTATCTCTCCTGTCCTCCAGTGTCGTCAGGTTAATTTCCCTTAACCTCTCCTCGTAGGACATACCCCTTAGCTCTGGGACTAGTCTTGTTGCAAACCTTTGCACTTTCTCTAGTTTCTTTACGTGCTTGGCTAGGTGTGGGTTCCAAACTGGTGCCGCATACTCCAATATGGGCCTAACGTGCACGGTGTACAGGGTCCTGAATGATTCCTTATTAAGATGTCAGAATGCTGTTCTGAGGTTTGCTAGGCGCCCATATGCTGCAGCAGTTATTTGGTTGATGTGCGCTTCAGGAGATGTGCCTGGTGTTATACTCACCCCAAGATCTTTTTCCTTGAGTGAGGTTTGTAGTCTCTGGCCCCCTAGACTGTACTCCGTCTGCGGTCTTCTTTGCCCTTCCCCAATCTTCATGACTTTGCACTTGGTGGGATTGAACTCCAGGAGCCAATTGCTGGACCAGGTCTGCAGCCTGTCCAGATCCCTTTGTAGTTCTGCCTGGTCTTCGATCGAGTGAATTCTTCTCATCAACTTCACGTCATCTGCAAATAGGGACACCTCAGAGTCTATTCCTTCCGTCACGTCGTTCACAAATACCAGAAACAGCACTGGTCCTAGGACTGACCCCTGTGGGACCCCGCTGGTCACAGGTGCCCACTCTGACACCTCGCCACGTTCCATGACTCGCTGCTGTCTTCCTGACAAGTATTCCCTGATCCATTGTAGTGCCTTCCCTGTTATCCCTGCTTGGTCCTCCAGTTTTTGCACCAATCTCTTGTGTGGAACTGTGTCAAACGCCTTCTTGCAGTCCAAGAAAATGCAATCCACCCACCCCTCTCTCTCTTGTCTTACTGCTGTCACCATGTCATAGAACTCCAGTAGGTTTGTGACACAGGATTTCCCGTCCCTGAAACCATGTTGGCTGCTGTTGATGAGATCGTTGCTTTCTAGGTGTTCCACCACTCTTCTCCTGATAATCTTCTCCATGATTTTGCATACTATACATGTCAGTGACACTGGTCTGTAGTTTAATGCTTCATGTCTGTCTCCTTTTTTAAAGATTGGGACTACATTTGCTGTCTTCCATGCCTCAGGCAATCTCCCTGTTTCGATAGATATATTGAATATTGTTGTTAGGGGTACACATAGCGCCTCTGCTCCCTCTCTCAATACCCATGGGGAGATGTTATCTGGCCCCATTGCCTTTGAGGTATCTAGCCCACTCAGAAGCCTCTTCACTTCTTCCTCGGTTGTGTGCACTGTGTCCAGCACATGGTGGTGTGCCCCACCTCTCAGTCTTTCTGGAGCCCCTTCTGTCTCCTTTGTGAACACTTCTTTGAATCTCTTGTTGAGTTCCTCACATACTTCACGGTCATTTCTTGTTGTCTCTCCTCCTTCCTTCCCTACCCTGATTACCTGGTCCTTGACTTTTGTTTTCCTCCTGATGTGGCTGTACAACAGTTTCGGGTCAGATTTGGCTTTCGCTGCTATGTCGTTTTCATATTGTCTTTGGGCCTCCCTTCTTATCTGGGCATATTCGATTCTGGCTCTACGACTGCTCTCCTTATTCTCCTGGGTCCTTTGCCTTCTATATTTCTTCCATTCCCTAGCACACTTGGTTTTTGCCTCCCTGCACCTTTGGGTAAACCATGGGCTCATCCTGGCTTTTTCATTATTCCTGTTACCCTTGGGTACAAACCTCTCCTCAGCCTCCTTGCATTTTGTTGCTACATATTCCATCATCTCATTAACTGGCTTCCCTGCCAGTTCTCTGTCCCACTGAACCCCGTTCAGGAAGTTCCTCATTCCTATGTAGTCCCCATTCTTGTAGTTTGGCTTCATTCGTCCTGGCCTTCCTGCTTCTCCCTCCACTTGAAGCTCTACTGTGTATTCGAAGCTCAAAACCACATGGTCACTGGCCCCAAGGGGTCTTTCATATGTTATGTCCTCGATATCTGCACTACTCAAGGTGAATACTAAGTCCAGCCTTGCTGGTTCATCCTCTCCTCTCTCTCTTGTAGTGTCCCTTATGTGTTGGCACATGAAGTTTTCCAGTACCACCTCCATCATCTTAGCCCTCCATGTATCTTGGCCCCCATGTGGCTCCAAGTTCTCCCAATCGATCTCCTTGTGGTTAAAGTCACCCATGATCAGGAGCTTTGCCATGCATGCATGAGCTCTTCTGGCCACTCTAGCCAGTGTGTCAACCATCGCTCTATTGTGTGTGTGTGTGTGTGTGCGTGTGTGTGTGTATGTGTGTTTGTGTGTGTGTTTGTGTGTGTGTGTGTGTGTGTGTGTGTGTGTGTGTGTGTGTGTGTGTGTGTGTGTGTGTGTGTGTGTGTGTGTGTGTACTCACCTAGTTGAACTCACCTAGTTGAGGTTGCGGGGGTCGAGTCCGAGCTCCTGGCCCCGCCTCTTCACTGATCGCTACTAGGTCACTCTCCCTGAGCCGTGAGCTTTATCATACCTCTGCTTAAAGCTATGTATGGATCCTGCCTCCACTACATCGCTTCCCAAACTATTCCACTTACTGACTACTCTGTGGCTGAAGAAATACTTCCTAACATCCCTGTGATTCATCTGTGTCTTCAGCTTCCAACTGTGTCCCCTTGTTACTGTGTCCAATCTCTGGAACATCCTGTCTTTGTCCACCTTGTCAATTCTTCTCAGTATTTTGTATGTCGTTATCATGTCCCCCCTATCTCTCCTGTCCTCCAGTGTCGTCAGGTTAATTTCCCTTAACCTCTCCTCGTAGGACATACCCCTTAGCTCTGGGACTAGTCTTGTTGCAAACCTTTGCACTTTCTCTAGTTTCTTTACGTGCTTGGCTAGGTGTGGGTTCCAAACTGGTGCCGCATACTCCAATATGGGCCTAACGTGCACGGTGTACAGGGTCCTGAATGATTCCTTATTAAGATGTCGGAATGCTGTTCTGAGGTTTGCTAGGCGCCCATATGCTGCAGCAGTTATTTGGTTGATGTGCGCTTCAGGAGATGTGCCTGGTGTTATACTCACCCCAAGATCTTTTTCCTTGAGTGAGGTTTGTAGTCTCTGGCCCCCTAGACTGTACTCCGTCTGCGGTCTTCTTTGCCCTTCCCCAATCTTCATGACTTTGCACTTGGTGGGATTGAACTCCAGGAGCCAATTGCTGGACCAGGTCTGCAGCCTGTCCAGATCCCTTTGTAGTTCTGCCTGGTCTTCGATCGAGTGAATTCTTCTCATCAACTTCACGTCATCTGCAAATAGGGACACCTCAGAGTCTATTCCTTCCGTCATGTCGTTCACAAATACCAGAAACAGCACTGGTCCTAGGACTGACCCCTGTGGGACCCCGCTGGTCACAGGTGCCCACTCTGACACCTCGCCACGTACCATGACTCGCTGCTGTCTTCCTGACAAGTATTCCCTGATCCATTGTAGTGCCTTCCCTGTTATCCCTGCTTGGTCCTCCAGTTTTTGCACCAATCTCTTGTGTGGAACTGCGTCAAACGCCTTATTGCAGTCCAAGAAAATGCAATCCACCCACCCCTCTCTCTCTTGTCTTACTGCTGTCACCATGTCATAGAACTCCAGTAGGTTTGTGACACAGGATTTCCCGTCCCTGAAACCATGTTGGCTGCTGTTGATGAGATCGTTGCTTTCTAGGTGTTCCACCACTCTTCTCCTGATAATCTTCTCCATGATTTTGCATACTATACATGTCAGTGACACTGGTCTGTAGTTTAATGCTTCATGTCTGTCTCCTTTTTTAAAGATTGGGACTACATTTGCTGTCTTCCATGCCTCAGGCAATCTCCCTGTTTCGATAGATATATTGAATATTGTTGTTAGGGGTACACATAGCGCCTCTGCTCCCTCTCTCAATACCCATGGGGAGATGTTATCTGGCCCCATTGCCTTTGAGGTATCTAGCCCACTCAGAAGCCTCTTCACTTCTTCCTCGGTTGTGTGCACTGTGTCCAGCACATGGTGGTGTGCCCCACCTCTCAGTCTTTCTGGAGCCCCTTCTGTCTCCTTTGTGAACACTTCTTTGAATCTCTTGTTGAGTTCCTCACATACTTCACGGTCATTTCTTGTTGTCTCTCCTCCTTCCTTCCTTACCCTGATTACCTGGTCCTTGACTGTTGTTTTCCTCCTGATGTGGCTGTACAACAGTTTCGGGTCAGATTTGGCTTTCGCTGCTATGTCGTTTTCATATTGTCTTTGGGCCTCCCTTCTTATCTGGGCATATTCGATTCTGGCTCTACGACTGCTCTCCTTATTCTCCTGGGTCCTTTGCCTTCTATATTTCTTCCATTCCCTAGCACACTTGGTTTTTGCCTCCCTGCACCTTTGGGTAAACCATGGGCTCATCCTGGCTTTTTCATTATTCCTGTTACCCTTGGGTACAAACCTCTCCTCAGCCTCCTTGCATTTTGTTGCTACATATTCCATCATCTCATTAACTGGCTTCCCTGCCAGTTCTCTGTCCCACTGAACCCCGTTCAGGAAGTTCCTCATTCCTATGTAGTCCCCATTCTTGTAGTTTGGCTTCATTCGTCCTGGCCTTCCTGCTTCTCCCTCCACTTGAAGCTCTACTGTGTATTCGAAGCTTAAAACCACATGGTCACTGGCCCCAAGGGGTCTTTCATATGTTATGTCCTCGATATCTGCACTACTCAAGGTGAATACTAAGTCCAGCCTTGCTGGTTCATCCTCTCCTCTCTCTCTTGTAGTGTCCCTTATGTGTTGGCACATGAAGTTTTCCAGTACCACCTCCATCATCTTAGCCCTCCATGTATCTTGGCCCCCATGTGGCTCCAAGTTCTCCCAATCGATCTCCTTGTGGTTAAAGTCACCCATGATCAGGAGCTTTGCCATGCATGCATGAGCTCTTCTGGCCACTCTAGCCAGTGTGTCAACCATCGCTCTATTGTGTGTGTGTGTGTGTGTGCGTGTGTGTGTTTATGTGTGTGTATGTGTGTTTGTGTGTGTGTATGTGTGTGTGCGTGTGTGTGTGTGTGTAAGATTATTATTAATAGCTAAACTAATTAAAACAAGGTTTGCATACGCCTTCTTGTGTAATCGTTCGTTTTCCTATTGAGAAGACTTTGTTGTAAGTGTTGTACACGAGTGTAAGTGTTGTACACGAGTGTAAGTGTTGTACACGAGTGTAAGTGTTGTACACGAGTGTAAGTGTTGTACACGAGTGTAAGTGTTGTACACGAGTGTAAGTGTTGTACACGAGTGTAAGTGTTGTACACGAGTGTAAGTGTTGTACACGAGTGTAAGTGTTGTACACGAGTGTAAGTGTTATACACGAGTGTAAGTGTTGTACACGAGTGTAAGTGTTGTACACGAGTGTAAGTGTTATACACGAGTGTAAGAGTGAGTGTAAGTGTTGTACATGAGTGTAAGTGTTATACACGAGTGTAAGAGTGAGTGTAAGTGTTGTACATGAGTGTAAGTGTTATACACGAGTGTAAGAGTGAGTGTAAGTGTTGTACATGAGTGTAAGTGTTATACACGAGTGTAAGAGTGAGTGTAAGTGTTGTACATGAGTGTAAGTGTTATACACGAGTGTAAGAGTGAGTGTAAGTGTTGTACATGAGTGTAAGTGTTATGCACGAGTGTAAGAGTGAGTGTAAGTGTTGTACATGAGTGTAAGTGTTATACACGAGTGTAAGTGTTGTACACGAGTGTAAGTGTTGTACACGAGTGTAAGTGTTGTACATGAGTGTAAGTGTTGTACACGAGTGTAAGTGTTGTACACGAGTGTAAGTGTTGTACACGAGTGTAAGTGTTGTACACGAGTGTAAGTGTTGTACATGAGTGTAAGTGTTATACACGAGTGTAAGAGTGAGTGTAAGTGTTGTACATGAGTGTAAGTGTTATACACGAGTGTAAGAGTGAGTGTAAGTGTTGTACATTAGTGTAAGTGTTGTACATGAGTGTATGTGTTGTAGATGGATATAAGTGTTGTACGTGAGGTGTAAGTTTGTACATGAGTGTAAGTGTTGTACACGAGTGTAAGTGTTGTATATAAGTGTAAATGATCGCTTCAACTGTTGTTTCATTTTTTTTAGGTTCTTATTTAATTCAATTCTTAATTATTAAAAAAAACAATTAGACGTGTTGCACGTATATAGAGTGTAATCCTTAGTCAACAGACGTATTGTGTGGAATTCATTATCCAGTAGTGTAACCTTAGGTTACCAGTGGTGTTGGGTTAATTGTGTTGTCCCAACCCTCCTGGTGAACCCACCAGAGTGTTCTTGGCTCCTGGCAGGGCTAATTGAAGGTGATTCAGTGCATGACTGCAAAGGTTAACTGGAGTTGATTCAGTGAATGACTGCAAAGGTTAACTGGAGTTGATTCAGTGAATGACTGCAAAGGTTGACTGGAGGTGATTCAGTGCATGACTGGAAAGGTTAACTGGAGGTGATTCAGTGCATGACTGCAAAGGTTGACTGGAGGTGATTCAGTGCATGACTGCAAAGGTTGACTGGAGGTGATTCAGTGCATGACTGCAAAGGTTGACTGGAGGTGATTCAGTGCATGACTGGAAAGGTTAACTGGAGGTGATTCAGTGCATGACTGCAAAGGTTAACTGGAGGTGATTCAGTGCATGACTGCAAAGGTTGACTGGAGGTGATTCAGTGCATGACTGGAAAGGTTAACTGGAGGTGATTCAGTGCATGACTGCAAAGGTTGACTGGAGGTGATTCAGTGCATGACTGCAAAGGTTGACTGGAGGTGATTCAGTGCATGACTGCAAAGGTTGACTGGAGGTGATTCAGTGCATGACTGCTAAGGTTGACTGGAGGTGATTCAGTACATGACAGTAGGTCTAACTCAAGGTAATTCAGTACATGACATCAGGGCTAACTGAAGGTGATTCAGTACATGACATCAGGGCTAACTGAAGGTGATTCAGTGCATGACAGTAGGTCTAACTGAAGGTGATTCAATACATGACATCAGGTCTAACTGAAGGTGATTCAGTACATGACATCAGGTCTAACTGAAGGTGATTCAGTACATGACATCAGGACTAAATGAAGGTGATTCAGTGCATGACAGCAGGTCTAACTGAAGGTGATTCAGTACATGACATCAGGTCTAACTGAAGGTGATTCAGTACATGACATCAGGTCTAACTGAAGGTGATTCAGTACATGACATCAGGTCTAACTGAAGGTGATTCAGTACATGACATCAGGGCTAACTGAAGGTGATTCAGTACATGACATCAGGTCTAACTGAAGGTGATTCAGTACATGACATCAGGACTAAATGAAGGTGATTCAGTACATGACAGCAGGTCTAACTGAAGGTGATTCAGTACATGACATCAGGGCTAACAGAAGGTGATTCAGTGCATGACATCAGGTCTAACTGAAGGTGATTCAGTACATGACATCAGGGCTAACTGAAGGTGATTCAGTACATGACATCAGGGCTAAATGAAGGTGATTCAGTGCATGACAGCAGGTGTAACTGAAGGTGATTCAATACATGACATCAGGACTAAATGAAGGTGATTCAGTGCATGACAGCAGGTCTAACTGAAGGTGATTCAATACATGACAACAGGACTAAATGAAGGTGATTCAGTGCATGACCGCAGGTCTAACTGGAGGTGATTCAGTACATGACATCAGGGCTAACTGAAGGTGATTCAGTACATGACATCAGGGCTAACTGAAGGTGATTCAGTACATGACATCAGGGCTAACTGAAGGTGATTCAGTACATGACATCAGGGCTAAATGAAGGTGATTCAGTGCATGACAGCAGGTCTAACTGAAGGTGATTCAATACATGACATCAGGTCTAACTGAAAGTGATTCAGTACATGACATCAGGGCTAAATGAAGGTGATTCAGTGCATGACAGCAGGTCTAACTGAAGGTGATTCAGTACATGACATCAGGTCTAACTGAAGGTGATTCAATACATGACATCAGGACTAAATGAAGGTGATTCAGTGCATGACAGCAGGTCTAACTGAAGGTGATTCAGTACATGACATCAGGGCTAACTGAAGGTGATTCAGTACATGACATCAGGGCTAAATGAAGGTGATTCAGTGCATGACAGCAGGTCTAACTGAAGGTGATTCAGTACATGACATCAGGTCTAACTGAAGGTGATTCAATACATGACATCAGGACTAAATGAAGGTGATTCAGTGCATGACAGCAGGTCTAACTGAAGGTGATTCAGTGCATAACATCAGGCTTAACTGAAGGTGATTCAGTCCCTGAGTGAGAGAACATAGCTGTCGCTGACACTAGCTGTGTCAGCGTCTGACATCTGAGAGGATTTTACCATCCAACATCTAACTTCTGTACTGTGTTCTTTGTACTTGCTTCAGCTGTCACTGCTTTAAGTTACAGTCCACAAGTTACGGAGTTAACGGGCTCCTTCACACGCTTTAAGTTACAGTACACAAGTTACGGAGTTAACGGGCTCCTTCACACGCTTTAAGTTACAGTCCACAAGTTACGGAGTTAACGGGCTCCTTCACACGCTTTAAGTTACAGTCCACAAGTTACGGAGTTAACGGGCTCCTTCACACGCTTTAAGTTACAGTACACAAGTTACGGAGTTAACGGGCTCCTTCACACGCTTTAAGTTACAGTACACAAGTTACGGAGTTAACGGGCTCCTTCACACGCTTTAAGTTACAGTCCACAAGTTACGGAGTTAACGGGCTCCTTCACACGCTTTAAGTTACAGTCCACAAGTTACGGAGTTAACGGGCTCCTTCACACGCTTTAAGTTACAGTACACAAGTTACGGAGTTAACGGGCTCCTTCACACGCTTTAAGTTACAGTCCACAAGTTACGGAGTTAACGGGCTCCTTCACACGCTTTAAGTTACAGTACACAAGTTACGGAGTTAACGGGCTCCTTCACACGCTTTAAGTTACAGTCCACAAGTTACGGAGTTAACGGGCTCCTTCACACGCTTTAAGTTACAGTACACAAGTTACGGAGTTAACGGGCTCCTTCACACGCTTTAAGTTACAGTCCACAAGTTACGGAGTTAACGGGCTCCTTCACACGCTTTAAGTTACAGTACACAAGTTACGGAGTTAACGGGCTCCTTCACACGCTTTAAGTTACAGTCCACAAGTTACGGAGTTAACGGGCTCCTTCACACGCTTTAAGTTACAGTACACAAGTTACGGAGTTAACGGGCTCCTTCACACGCTTTAAGTTACAGTCCACAAGTTACGGAGTTAACGGGCTCCTTCACACGCTTTAAGTTACAGTACACAAGTTACGGAGTTAACGGGCTCCTTCACACGCTTTAAGTTACAGTCCACAAGTTACGGAGTTAACGGGCTCCTTCACACGCTTTAAGTTACAGTACACAAGTTACGGAGTTAACGGGCTCCTTCACACGCTTTAAGTTACAGTCCACAAGTTACGGAGTTAACGGGCTCCTTCACACGCTTTAAGTTACAGTACACAAGTTACGGAGTTAACGGGCTCCTTCACACGCTTTAAGTTACAGTCCACAAGTTACGGAGTTAACGGGCTCCTTCACACGCTTTAAGTTACAGTACACAAGTTACGGAGTTAACGGGCTCCTTCACACGCTTTAAGTTACAGTCCACAAGTTACGGAGTTAACGGGCTCCTTCACACGCTTTAAGTTACAGTACACAAGTTACGGAGTTAACGGGCTCCTTCACACGCTTTAAGTTACAGTCCACAAGTTACGGAGTTAACGGGCTCCTTCACACGCTTTAAGTTACAGTACACAAGTTACGGAGTTAACGGGCTCCTTCACACGCTTTAAGTTACAGTCCACAAGTTACGGAGTTAACGGGCTCCTTCACACGCTTTAAGTTACAGTACACAAGTTACGGAGTTAACGGGCTCCTTCACACGCTTTAAGTTACAGTCCACAAGTTACGGAGTTAACGGGCTCCTTCACACTGAGGTATATTTTCATCCAGTTACTACAAGCGTAAAAAAAATTCTTCCAATAATTGCCATTTTTACGAGATCTTATTAATTTTTATTTATTTTTTGCGACGTATTAAGAGTGAAGCCAATACTGATACGTATTTATTGTTATACGCTTTATGGTAATGTTTTGTTTATAGTACCAGGTTCCAATAAGGCGAAATGTACTATAGTGTGTGTGTGTGTGTGTGTGTGTGTGTGTGTGTGTGTGTGTGTGTGTGTGTGTGTGTGTGTGTGTGTGTGTGTGTATGCGTGTGTACTGACCTATATGTGGTTGCAGGAGTCGAATCACATCTCCCGGCCCCATATGTGTGTGTGTATGTGTGTGTGTGTGTGTGTATGTCTGTGTGTGTGTGTGTGTGTGTGTGTATGTGTGTGTGTGTGTGTGTGTGTGTGTGTGTGTGTGTGTGTGTCACCAAGTTGTGGTTGCATGGGTCAACGCACAGCTCATGGCCCCGTGTATGTGTGTGTGTGTGTGTGTGTGTGTGTGTACTCATTTGTGGTTGTATGGGTCAACTCACAGCTCCTGGCCCCGTGTGTGTGTGTGTTAATGATCAGAATTTGAAGTGTCAGTCACGAGGCGAGGATCCAGTGTTCCTCTACACCGTGGCTCTCAGCACAGCCATGAGCTCCGCTTAAAGATGCAGAGCAGTAAGGTGTGGCACTCTCTGTACTGCTGGCTGGCACTACTTGGCCCTGGTCCTGGCTACGATCTTCACTCTTCTGTTGTTTATTTCGTGATTAGCGTCACACCCTCCTCCGTTTCATGCTATACTTTCCTTCCCTGGCTGGCTTGTCATGGGTTACGCCTCTCTGTTTTTCCCGTTGTCCCTTCTGTTTCCTATGGTATCTTTCCGTTTCCTGTTTTTTTATCTGTCTGTTTCCCTTTGCATCTCTCTTTCTCTAGGTTTCCTGCTGTATCTCTTTTACTGTTGTATTTCTCTGTTTTCTGTTGGATCTCTGTTTTCTGCTGCATCTGTTTTCTCCTGCATCTCTATGTTTTATGTTGCTTCTTTCTGTTCCCTGTTGCATCTCTCTGTTCCCTATTGCATCTCTCTGTTTCCTGTTGCATCTCTCTATTTCCAGTTGCATCTCTCTGTTTCCCGATGCGTCTCTCTGTTTCTCGTTGTTTCTCTCCGTGTCATGATACTCCCTGTCCAGGGCCCCACCCAGAGCTCTCCTCTACACTCTCTTTCTGCTCTCATCTCTTCTATACTGCTATTATTAGTCTCTCTCTCTCTCTCTCTCTCTCTCTCTCTCTCTCTCTCTCTCTCTCTCTCTCTCTCTCTCTCTCTCTCTCTCTCTCTCTCTCTCTCTCTGATTAAAGCAAGTATTAAAGGCATTTCTTTATTGCGTAATTTTTATTTATCTACTGAGCTTCGTTATCACAGGATAACTTGTTGGTCACCAGTAATTTTCAGAGGTTCTTGGAGGTTCTGGAGGTTCTTGGAGGTTCTCAGAGTGTTTTGGAGGTTCCCGGAGGTTGTTGGAAGTTCTTGGAAGTTCTCGGAGGTTGTTGAAGGTTTTTGGAGGTTCTCGGAGGTTCTGAGAGGCCTGTGACGTTGCTACTCCTGAGCTACGGTCGCAGACAATCAACTTGCAAGTCTCTGGTCTGTCTCTAGTTAAGGACCACGTTAGCGCTGGTGGTGGCTACACACTGGCGCTGGGTACTCTAACACGGTTAAGGACCACGTTAGCGCTGGTGGTGGCTACACACTGGCGCTGGGTACTCTATCACGGTTAAGGACCACGTTAGCGCTGGTGGTGGCTACACACTGGCGCTGGGTACTCTATCACGGTTAAGGACCACGTTAGCGCTGGTGGTGGCTGCACACTGGCGCTGGGTACTCTATCACGGTTAAGGACCACGTTAGCGCTGGTGGTGGCTACACACTGGCGCTGGGTACTCTATCACACGGTTAAGGACCAACAGACTCTAACACGTCGCGTGGTGGACACACTGGCTCTGGTTAAGGACCACGACTCTTTGTTTACATCTCTGAACACTGGCGCTGGGTAATTCTGAACACTTTACTCTATCACGGTACTGAGGCGCTGGGTACAGCTCCGGTGACGTGCTCTATCACGGTTAAGGACCACGTGCTGTGATGGCGCCTGACAGACGTCGCGTTCGCTCTGCAACCTGTACTCTGAAGGCATCTGAATTTATTCTGTCAGCTCCGGTGACTCAGCGTGCTACATTTCAACCTGTACCCGCATCCTTTTTTCTACATCGCCTTTTTTTTGCTACCTTGCAATGCTCACCTGTCTGGTCCCTCCTTCAGTCACTCACGGTTTTCCTGTAGGTTTTTCCCTATTTTCTTCGGTAGTTACCTTATTGACCTCAAACATCCACCACGAGGAACTCTATTATGGTAGTTGATAAATTAAACACACGTGCGACACTTTGGTATTTTTATTTTGGAAACGTTTCGCCACACAGCGGCTTCATCAGTCCAATACAAAGAAGAATGATGAACATCACAAGGTGTTGGAGGTAATCAGTCCCTCAGCCTTCAGTCGATGTAATCAGTCCATCAGTCTTGGAGAGATTCGTGGACTGATTATATCGACTCCAGACTGAGGGACTGATTACCTCAAACTCCTTCTGATCTTTATCATTTTCTCTGTATTGGACTGATGAAGTCACTGTGCGGCGAAAAATTTCTACAGTAAAAATATCCGGGTTTTGCACATGTGTCTAATTTATCTATTTTGGTAGAGATGTATTTGCGCTAAGCATGAATTTGTGTTAACTGATAGGAAGCGCTGAACCCGTACTGGTTCCATGGTACCTGGTGAAAGGGAGGTATTAAGGAAGGGGAGGATAAGTTCAGTTTCCAGGTGGAAGAAGCACTCACCGGTGTAACAGGAAGACTGGAGGTCTTAGCAAGTATCCCTGGGGGATGCTGATCCTCTCCCTCTCTCTTTCTCTCTCTCTCTCTCTTTCTTGTCCTCAGCGACGCTTCCCTTACCATAATTATTCTTTATCTCCTTCCTCTTGCTGTCAATTTTGTCAAGGTTGGGAACCAAAGCAATCATAGTACTAGGGGGAGAGAGTACAACTTTGTAGTACCCACAGTCAGTGGCCAGGCTTCAAACACCTTTTATTGTACAGCAATAAAGGAATGGAACAGACTGCCTGCACATGTCAAAGCCAGTCATAGCATGAACCAGTTCAAGAAGAGTGCCAAAAGGTGTCTGATGAATGTAGCTACAGAAAGGGAGGGGAATGATTTTCTATTTTTTAGCTAACATACGTGTAAATTTTACCTTATTCCTAGTAATGACCCTCGTATTGTAGATAGTCTTAATGACCCTCGTGTAGTAGACAGTCTTTTTAGTATGATAATAAGATGTTATCTTCATTGTAGAATAATAAGAAAATATTATAACCTTTATATTATAATAATAAGGTAAAAGGACCCCAATGGAAATAAGTCACTCTGTCTGACTTTTTTGGGTTATCCCAGGTTCTCTACACATATGCTGCTATGTATGATAATTCTATGTAACTGTATTTGTGTATACCTGAATAAACTTACTTACTTACTTACTCCCTCTCTCTCTCTCTCTCTCTCTCTCTCTCTCTCTCTTTCTGTGTGTGTATGTGTGTGTGTGTGTGTGTTTGTGTAATCACCTAATTGTACTCACCTGATTGTGGTTGCAGGGGTCGAGACTCAGCTCCTGGCCCCGCCTCTTCACTGAGTGCTCCTAAATCCTCTCTCTCCTTGCTCCATTAGCTTTATTAAACTTCATCTTAAAGATATGTATGGTTCCTGCCTCCACTACCTCACTTCCTAGGCTATTCCACTTCCTGACTACTCTGTGACTGAATACTTCCTAACATCCCTTTGACTCATCTGGGTCTTCAGCTTCCAATTGTGACTCCTTGTTTCTGTGTCCCCTCTCTGGAACATCTTGTCTCTGTCCACCTTGTCTATTCCACGCAGTATATAGTATGTCGTTATCATGTTTCCCCTAACCCTCCTGTCCTCCAGTGTCGTCAGGCCGATTTCCCTTAACCTTTCTTCATAGGACATTTCCCTTAGCTCTGGAACTAACCTCGTCGCAAACCTTTGCATTTTCTCTAATTTCTTGACGTGCTTATGAAGTGTGGGTTCCAAACAGGTGCTGCATACTCCAGTATGGTCTTGACGTACATGGTGTACAGTATCTTGAACGATTCCTTACTAAGGTATCAGAACGCTGTTCTCAGGTTTGCCAGGCGCCTATATGCTGCAGCTGTTATCTGGTTGATGTGTGCTTCCGAAGACGTGTTCGGTGTTATACTCACCCCAAGATCTTTCTCCTTGAGCGAGATTTACAGTCTTTGGCCACCTAGCCTATACTCCGTCTGCGGTCTTCTTTTCCTTTCCCCAATCTTCATGACTTTGCATTTGACGGGGTTAAATTCGAGAAGCCAGTTACTGGACCAGGTGTCCAACCTGTCCAGGTCTCTTTGAAGTCCTGCCTGATCCTCATCCGATTTAATTCTCCTCATTAACTGCATGTCATCTGCGAATAGGGATACTTCTGAGTCTAACCCTTACATCATGTCATTCACATATACCAAAAATAGCATTGGTCCTAGGACCGACCCTTGTGAGACCCCGCTCGTTACAGGTGCCCACTGTGATACCTCATTACGTACCATGACTCCTTGTTGCCTCCCTGTCATTTATTCTCTGATTCATTTCAGTGCCCTTCTTGTTATACACGCCTGATCCTCCAGCTTCTGCACTAATCTCTTGTAAGGAACTGTGTCAAAGGCCTTCTTGCAGTCCAAGAAGATGCAATCAACTCACCCCTTTCTCTCGTGTCTTACTTCTGTTACTTTATTATAAAACTCCAGAAGGTTTGTGACACAGGATTTGCCTTCCATAAATCCGTGCTGGTTGGCTTTTATAATCTTGTTCCATTCCAGGTGCTCCACCACTCTCCTTCTGATAATTTTCTCCATGACTTTGCATACTATACACGTCAGTGATACTGGTCTATAGTTTAGTGCCTCTTTTCTGTCTCCTTTTTTTGAAAATGGGAACAACATTTGCCGTCTTCCATACCTCAGGTAGTTGCCCAGTTTCAAGGGATGTGTTGAAGATTGTGGTTAGTGGCACGCACAGCATTTCTGCTCCCTCTCTAAGGACCCATGGGGAGATGTCCGATCCCATTGCCTTTGAGGTATGAATGTCCTTTAGCAGCTTCTTCACCTCCCCCTCAGTTGTGTGTATGACATCCAGAACTTGTTGGTATATTCCTTGCTGGTGTCCCCCCTCTGTTCTGTCCTCCCAGAGGCCTTCCTGTCTCCACTGTAAATACTTCCTTAAATCTAATGTTTGT
>NC_091310.1:28868142-28880642 GCF_038502225.1 Cherax quadricarinatus | reverse complement strand
GAATATTATGCAGAGAATTCGTAGTTTTGAGACTGAGGAGGTGTAGAGTTATTAAAAGTATCATTCAAAGGGCTGTGGAGGACATGTTGAGATGGTTTAGACATTTAGAGAGGAGGTGGAAAAAAATATGATGACTAGGTGGGTTAATAAATCTGTAGTGGAGGGAAGGAGGAGAGGATAGAGGGAGGAGATAAAGGAGGTTTTAAGTGCTAGCGGCTTGGATATCCAACAGGTTCGTGTGAACATGTTAGATAGGAGTGAGTGGAGGTAAGCCGTTTTTATGATTTGACATGCTGTTTGAGTGTGAGCAAGAAAAGATTTATGAAGGAATTCGACAAAACTGGTTAGCTGGACTTGAGTCCTGGAGGTGAGAAGCACAGTGCCTGCACTCTGAAGGAGGAGTAGGGGGATGATGCAGTTTGGTGGGTCATCTGAACTGTGATGTTAACGATCTTCTGGCAAGACAGTGATTGAATGAGTGACAGTGAAAGTGTCTGTCTTCTTGTTTTCAGGTCACCCTTCCTCGGTGGTATACGGCCAGCGTGTTAATAATAATAATAATAATAATAATAATAATAATAATAATAATAATAATAATAGCACTGTTTCAAAAAACCATTGAGTTTGTTAAGCACAAAATTTACCTAAAATCTTTACTAATCGTCGTTCATGAAGTCACTTCTCTGCAGGTGCTATAGCACTCTCCTTCTAATTATCTTAGATTATCTCCTGTCTAATTATGTCATTATCTTTCCATTAGCTTAGATAGTCTGCGTGTGGAAGACACCAGCCTGAGCTTGCAGCTGCTGCTCCGGGTTCTAGATGCTAGACTGAGGGGGTCTTCATTTTTTCGACAACTTCGAGAAACATGCTGGCAGTAGTGGTTGTTGTGGTGGTGGTGATAGGGATGGTGATAGTGGTGATAGTGGTGGGGGTTGAGGTGATGGTGGTAGTAGGGACTAGTGACGAAGCCCCTCTGACATCAGAATATGTTACTCTAACAAGGGGACCCCCTCAGAGAAGTACGTCGGGGGTCGGAAATCGATGTCTGTGCTACTTGCCGATTCATGTTTTGGAGACTGACCCCTCAGAAGGGGCTGGAGGGGGCGGGGGTGAAGGGTTAGTGTGAAGGGGGAGGTGGGCTAGGGCAAGGTGGGCTATGAGGGGGGGGGGCTAAGTAATATAGTTATCGGTGAAACGATAGATAAAAGAGGTTAAGGCCTTTACTTAATTTTTATAAGTATAGCTTTGAAGGGATGGTGAGTGAGGTACACAGAAGGTAAATAGAAGAAGGTAGGAGACAAGTAAGACAAAATGGAGAATGATGGTAAGGAAGAAGAAGAAAGAAATTCAATGATTGAGATGGGGTGAATGAATGGAGGCATGAAGGAGTGAGAGATTATTTTTTCTTAAAATAGCAAAACTGGATATATCAGCAGTGTGCTGCTGCTCTATTCTATAAGATACTTACACAGTGAGAGCAAAAACAGCTATGTTTCCCTGTCATATCCCATCACGAAGGATGGATCTCACATATGGTGTTAAAATCTTTTTTGACGATATCGTTAAATTTTCCATTAAAATTTCATCGGGTAGAGGTGGATTCAGTACCACTTGGCAACTGCCATCTATCAGGATGGCCTCTCTCATGCACAGGAGAAATTGAATTTTTATGAAGATATTGTAATCATCACAGAGCGAAGCAACGAAAATTTTATTCTATAGGAGAGAAAAGCATAAGAAATACGAGACGGAATGTGGGAACTAGTCTACAATATATACCTAATAAAACAAATGTACATTCAAATACACGCACACACTCACACACACAGTCATAAAGATCGGGGAAGGGCAAAGAAGACCGCAGACAGAGTATAGGCTAGGTGGCCAAAGACTGCAAACCTCACTCGAGGAGAAATATCTTGGCGTGAGTATATTACCGAGCACATCTCCTGAGGCGCACATCAACCAGATAACTGCTGCAGCATATGGACGCCTGGCAAACCTGAGAACAGCGTTCCGATACCTCGGTAAGGAATCGTTGAACACTCTGTACACCGTGTACGTCAGGCCTATATTGGAGTATGCAGCACCAATTTGGAACTGACACCTAGCCAAGTATGTAAGAAAATTAGAGAAAGCGCGAAGGTTTGCAACAAGACTAGTTCCAGAGCTAAGGAGAATGTCCTACGAAGAAAGGTTAAGGGAAATCTGCCTGACGACATTGGAGGACAGCGGAGACATGATAACTACATACAAAATACTGCGAGGAATTGACAAGGTGGACAGAGACAGGATGTTCCAGAGATGGGACACAAAAGCAAGGGGTCACAATTGGAAGTTGAAGACTCAGATGAGTCCAAGGAATGTTAGGAAGTATTTCTTTAGTTAAGCTTAGGAAGTGGAATAATCTGGCAAATGACCTAGTGGAGGCAGGAACTATACGAATTTTTAAAGACGAGGTTAGATAAAGCTCATGGAGCAGGAAGAGAGAGGACCTAGCAGCGATCACTGAAGGGGCAATGCCAGGAGATATGACTCGACGCTTGCAACCACAAATAGGTGAGTACACACACACACACACACACACACACACACACACACACACACACCCACACACACACACACACACACACCCATATATATATATATATATTTATATATATATATATATATATATATATATATATATATATATATATATATATATATATATATATATATATATATATATATAACAGATTCCTTGTTGCAATAGACTGACAACGTTTCAAAACAACATTATATGACAAAGATCACATACTACCAGTATCCTGGCGACAAGAAGCAAGCCTCAAAATCATACACAAACTCACCTTCACACGCACAGCATCATACACTACATGCAGGCTGACCAAAGATAAGTCAGGCTGCACTATTAAGCATTAAATTATCTTAAGTTAGGTAGCTAGATGAACTTGTTAAAATAGAGATATATTTTTTTCATTAATGTTAATGTAAAAAATTTTAATTTTGAACCAAAAGGAACTTAGAAAACTTACCTAACCTTATTATAACAAGAGCAATTTATTTTAGCCTAATCCAACTAAATATATTTTAGATTTGTTTACAATAATTTAATACTAAACAAACACAGTGAAATATATTTTTTTCGTTAGGTTCAGAATGATTTTGGCGAAATTATTGCATACACAAATTTTCACTTGTCCTATATGGCAAGATGAACGTTGCTATTTAAGCCAAGATCGCAAGTTCTGCCTATTCTGCACGACATATATAATATTTATATATATATATATATATATATATATATATATATATGAGACGAGGATAGAAAAGAGAAACAGGAGAGTCAAAAGAGAGAGAGGAAGTAGAGATATGGTGAGTGTGGGAGAGAATGTGGTGAGGGAGGAATTTGGAAGAATGAAGGAAGAGGAGAGTCTGTAGGGATGGAGGAGGGTGGGAGGGAGGTGGGAGGGACGCAGAGTGAGGGAGAGATCCCAAGGTCGTTGTTGGTGCAGAGATCAATATTCCACTCATGGGTTGTGTAGCATCATGGGTGGTATAGCATCGTGGGTGGCATAGCATCATGGGTGGTGTATCATAGGTGGTATAGCGTCATGGGTGGTGCAGTATCATGGGTGGTGTAGCACCATGGGTGGTGTATCATGGGTGGTGTAACATCATGGGTGGTGTAGAATCATGGGTGGTGTAGCAGCATGAATGGTATATCATGGGTGGTGTAGCATCATAGTTGTTCTATCATGGGGGTGTAGCATGCTGGGTGGTGTATCATCTGCGGTATAGCATCATGGGTGTTGTACTATTACTGGGGGTGTAGCATCTTAGGTGGTGTAGCACCAAGGGTGGTGCATCATGGGTGGTGTAGCATCATGGGTGGTGTAGCATCATGGGTGGTGTAGCTTCATGGGTGGTGTAGCATCATAGGTGGTTTAGTATCATGGGTGGTGTAGTATCATGGGTGGTGTAGTATCATGGGTAGTGGAGTATCATGGGTGATGTAGCATCATCGGAGGTGTAGCATCATCGGTGGTGTAGCATCAAGGTTGGTGTACCATCATGGGTGGTGTATCATGGGTGGTGTAGATCATGGGTGGTGCAGCATCATTGGTATGAGTGTAGCATCATGGGTGTGAGTGTAGCATCATGGGTGTGAGCGTAGCATCATGGGTGTGAGCGTAGCATCATGGGTGTGAGTGTAGCATCATGGGTGTGAGTGCAGCATCATGAGTGTGAGCGTAGCATCATGGGTGTGAGTGTAGCATCATGGGTGTGAGCGTAGCATTATGGATGTGAGCGTAGCATCACAAGTGTGAACATAGCATCATAGGTGTGTGTGCCGTACGATTCCTGGAATGGAGAATGGTAGCGATGGATACACTAATGGTTGTTATGGGAGGCGTTATTATTGGTAAACACGTGGAGAGACCAGCCTGCCTCTCGGTTCGTCTCCAGGTCTATCGAGAAGTGACAAAGAATTGTATCGTCGCACGGGCAGGACGCAGCAAAGCTTGTTCGGAAGCCAGACTAAAAATATACCAACAATATATAATACTACAAAAGTATTATATTGTTAACTGCTCGGCGACGCTAACATGTGGCGTCCCCGACATACATCTAAACTAATACAAAGAATAGATGGCAGACACTTCAATCTCTGGATTGATTCTATACAATGATAGGAAACGTTGTAAAAATACAACAAGACATAAAACGTAGTGCATTAAAAATCATTTAAGATTGCATTTGAACAAATGAGATCGATCGATCGTTATTCGTGTGATCTACAGATTCTGTGGAAACTTATTTACAGAAAGTGTTCAACAGAACGGGCAAACTTGGTGCACACAAATCTTTTACAGCTAAATCTCAGGGTTCGGAGAGAACATGAACACTTAAAAAAAATGATCTACAATTAAAATAACATACTATGTGACTTACTACACACAGTTGAGTACTCATGTTTGTAGCATCATGGGTGGTGCAGCATCATGGATGTGAGTGTAGCATCATGGGTGGTGCAGCATCATGGACGTGAGTGTAGCATCATGGGTGGTGCAATATCAGGGACGTGAGTGTAGCATCATGGGTGGTGCAGCATCATGGATGTGAGTGTAGCATCATGGGTGGTGCAGTATCAGGGACGTGAGTGTAGCATCATGGGTGGTGCAGCATCATGGTTGTGAGTATAGCATCATGGGTGGTGCAGTATCAGGGACGTGAGTGTAGCATCATGGGTGGTGCAGCATCATGGTTGTGAGTATAGCATCATGGGTGGTGCAGTATCATGGACGTGAGTGTAACATCATGGGTGGTGTAGCATCATGGTTGTGAGTATAGCATCATGGGTGGTGCAGTATCATGGACGTGAGTGTAACATCATGGGTGGTGTAGCATCATGGTTGTGAGTATAGCATCATGGGTGGTGCAGTATCATGGACGTGAGTGTAACATCATGGGTGGTGCAGCATCATGGTTGTGAGTATAGCATCATGGGTGGTGCAGCATCATGGTTGTGAGTATAGCATCATGGGTGGTGCAGCATCATGGTTGTGAGTATAGCATCATGGGTGGTGCAGTATCATGGACGTGAGTGTAGCATCATGGGTGGTGCAGTATCAGGGACGTGAGTGTAACATCATGGGTGGTGCAGCATCATGGTTGTGAGTGTAGCATCATGGGTGGTGCAGCATCATGGTTGTGAGTGTAGCATCATCGGTGGTGCAGCATCATGGTTGTGAGTGTAGCATCATGGGTGTGAGTGTAGCATCATGGGTGTGAGTGTAGCATCATGGGTGGTGCAGCATCATGGATGTGAGTGTAGCATCATGGGTGGTGCAGCATCACGGATGTGAGTGTAGCATCATGGGTGGTGCAGCATCACGGATGTGAGTGTAGCATCATGGGTGGTGCAGCATCATGGACGTGAGTGTAGCATCATGGGTGGTGCAGTATCAGGGACGTGAGTGTAGCATCATGGGTGGTGCAGTATCAGGGAAGTGAGTGTAGCATCATGGGTGGTGCAGCATCATGGGTGTGAGTGTAGCATCGTGGGTGCTGTAGCATCATGGGTGCTTTAGTATTATGGGTGCTGTAGTATCATGGGTGATTCAGTACCATGGGTGCTGTAGTATCATGGGTGATTCAGTACCATGGGTGCTGTAGTATCATGGGGGCTGTAATATCATGGGTATGACAAACACTAGGAGGTTGAAAAAACTATTAAATACGATCTCCCATGAATGGGTTAATCCCAGTAATGCTCTCCCAAATCTCCATTAATGGAACCTGGCAAATAGGTATTGGATAAATAGGTTAACAGGTAACCGGGTTAACAGGTTGCTAGATTAACAGGTAACTAAGTTAACGGGTAGTTAGGTTACAAGAGAGCTAATTTTACAGGGCGCTAGGTTAACAGGGAGTTAGGTTAACAGAGAGCCAGGTCAAGAGGGAGCTAGATTAACAGGAAGCTAGGTTAACAGGGAGCTAGGTTAACACGGAACAAGGTTGACATGTAGCTAGTTAATTAGCTATCTAGTTAACGGGACTATTAGGTAACTAGACATCTAGGTGAGTCACTCGTTAACAACCCAACCTAATATTCAGGTTGTGCCTGTTATACTCAAGTATTTTAGTGCGAGTTATGAAGGCTACAACAGCCTGGTTGATCAGCCGACAGTGACGATTGACGTCAGGGCGGACGACTTTCTGGAGTCACATGTGAAGGTTACAGGTGCGCCAAAGGTAATGATTCAACGACACGGAACCTGAACTATAACGCGAACCCAAGGTGTGTACAGTATATTTACAGTATATGTATGCATGTACGGGAGTCTTAAACTGTGGTCCTAAGTATCGGCAGAGTCGAGCATTTACCGCTGACCTGCCAGATTCTTAACAGGAAATAATCCGGAAGCTGGACTTCTGTTCATGTCAGGTCAGTGGCATCAACTGTAACCTGACTCTCACACAACCTGGAGCTTTCACACTGAATATATCCTTATCTTCCTCAAAGCCGTTACGGTTGTTTATATATATGTATATATATATATATATATATATATATATATATATATATATATATATATATATATATATATATATATATACATATATATATATATACATATATATATATATACAGAGATTGGTGGATGAATTTGGTAGGGTGTGCAAAAGAAGAAAATTAAAAGTGAATACAGGAAAGAGTAAGGTTATGAGGATAAAAAGATTAGGTGACGAAAGATTGGATATCAGATTGGAGGGAGAGAGTATGGAGGAGGTGAATGTATTCAGATATTTGGGAGGCAAAGAGGGGAATGTATGAGAGTATAGTTTTACCAACGCTCTTATATGGGTGTGAAGCGTGGGTGATGAATGTTGCAGCGAGGAGAAGGCTGGAGGCAGTGGAGATTTCATGTCTGATGGCAATGTGTGGTGTGAATATAATGCAGAGAATTCGTAGTTTGGAAGTTAGGAGGAGGTGCGGGATTACCAAAACTGTTGTCCAGAGGGCTGAGGAAGGGTTGTTGAGGTGGTTCGGACATGTAGAGAGAATGGAGCGAAACAGAATGACTTCAAGAGTGTATCAGTCTGTAGTGGAAGGAAGGCGGGGTAGGGGTCGGCCTCGGAAAGGTTGGAGGGAGGGGGTAAAGGAGGTTTTGTGTGGGAGGGGGTAAAGGAGGTTTTGTGTGGGAGGGGCTTGGACTTCCAGCAGGCGTACGTGAGCGTGTTTGATAGTGAATGGAGACGAATGGTTTTTAATACTTAACGTGCTGTTGGAGTGTGAGCAAAGTAACATTTATGAAGGGGTTCAGGGAAACCGGCAGGCCGGACATGAGTCCTGGAGATGGGAAGTACAGTGTCTGCACTCTGAAGGAGGGGTGTTAATGTCACAGTTTAAAAACTGTAGTGTACAGCACCCTTCTGGCAAGACAGTGATGGAGTGAATGATGGTGAAAGTTTTTCTTTTTCGGGCCACCCTGCCTTGGTGGGAATCGGCCAGTGTGATAATAAAAAAATAAATAATATATATATATATATATATATATATATATATATATATATATATATATATATATATATATATATATATATATATATATATATATATGTCTTGAAAAGAAGTCTAGAGACTATTCTTTAAAGTCAGGGATTATTTATTTAAAAAGCACAAACAAGGATACATACAGGATAACATATAAGAGGTTATGAATCTCCTGCAGCACCTCCGTGGCTGGACACAAGCCAAGTATGCAGCAGGCATTACCCCTCTGGTCTGCCACACTGAGACGCTGCGACATGAAAGTGGGTCCTTAGTGGTGTCAGTGATCCTGAAACCTAGTTAGAGAGAGAGAGAGATTAAAACACACTGAGAGTACTTTATTCTTTAACTTATAGTAATAATGTCCGATGGTGAACAGATGATTTGCATCCTAAATTACCATTGCGTAATCGACAGACCATACTCTTTATAAACCAAGGTGTATGTTCACTGAGAGAGGTGTGTATATCTCAGTGTGTAGGTATACGGAGAGAATTTACTTGAGACCCTGTCTGAGAGTATAGAAAATCGTTAGTTACTGATGAACAGGTGATATGAAGCCTTAATTACCCTTGTGTAGTTGATAGGCTTTCAACCGACCAACATACCAAATACCAGGGTTTACAGGCTAGCTAAAATGCTCCTCAGTAAAGAGGCGACCTTACATTTATAGTCATGGTGTGTCGGGGTCCTGGCGTAATAAGACAGAGGCTACGAGACTTTGATGGACGGTAGATGGTAGTTATGTGAGGCTAAACATCTATTTTAGTATTGTGTAAGTGACAGTAACAGTGAGGGAAAACACGTCTGTGGTGAGGAAATTGGTGAGGGAAGGTTGGGAGGGTTGTATTGTGGTGGTAGTAGTGGTTGTTGTGGCGTTGTGGTTGTGGTGGTGTGGTTGTGGGAGGTGTGATTGGGGGTGTGTGGTTGTGGTGGTGGGGTTATGGTGGTGTGGTTGTGGTGGTGTGGTTGTGGTGGTGGGGTTGTGTTGGTGTGGCTGTGGTGGTGGGGTTATGGTGGTGTGGTTGTGGTGGTGTGGTTGTGGTGGTGTGGTTGTGGTGGTGTGGTTGTGGTGGTGGGGTTATGGTGATGTGGTTGTGGTGGTGGGGTTGTGGTGGTGTGGTTGTGGTGGTGGGTTTATGGTGGTGTGGTTGTGGTGGTGTGGTTGTGGTGGTGTGGTTATAGTGGTGTGGTTGTGGTGGTGTGGTTGTGGTGGTGTTTTTGTGGTGGTGTGATTGTGGTGGTGGGGTTATAGTGGTGTTGTGGTGGTGTGGTTGTGGTGGTGTGGTTGTGGTGGTGGGGTTATAGTGGTGTGGTTGTGGTGGTGTGGTTGTGGTGGTGTTTTTGTGGTGGTGTGATTGTGGTGGTGGGGTTATAGTGGTGTTGTGGTGGTGTGGTTGTGGTGGTGTGGTTGTGGTGGTGTGGTTGTGGTGGTGGGGTTGTGTTGGTGTGGTTGTGGTGGTGGGGTTATGGTGGTGGGGTTATGGTGGTGGGGTTGTGGTGGTGGGGTTATGGTGGTGGGGTTGTGGTGCAGGACTTCCAAGCAGGTCTCCTAACCCCCCTCCCCCCTCCCCCTCCCCCCTCCCCCTCCCCCCTCCCCCCTCCCCCTCCCCCCTTTCCCCTAATTTAACGTAGTTTTTCATTTTTATCACTTACACAAAATAATTACAAATGGTTTTATTTATTGACATAAATAACCGTGATTCATATAATACTCTTTATTTGTTAACAAACATAACATTAATATAATATAAACCATTTTGTAGATGAATGGTTCAGAGAACCGACATGTTGATAAATTAGACACATGTGCAACTCTTGGGTATCTTTATTGAGGAAACGTTTCGCCACACAGTGGCTTCACCAGTCCGTACGTAGGAGAATCTTGAAGAACAGGAGGAGAATGAGGTAATCAGTCCCTCAACCTTGAGTCGATGTGGTCAGTCCATCAATCTTGAATAGAATACGTATTCTATTCAAGATTGATGGACTGACCACATCGACTCAAGGTTGAGGGACTGATTACCTCATTCTCCTCCTGTTCTTCAAGATTCTCCTTTGTATGGACTGATGAAGCCACTGTGTGGCGAAACGTTTCCTCAATAAAGATACCCAAGAGTTGCACATGTGTCTAATTTATCAATATAAACCATAAGTTTAAATTCAACTAAACCATAAACGACGGGGATACGAATATTTTTAAATAAACCCTAATCAAATCGTTGAATTCCTAATTGATATTATCAAATAGGGATTTTACATATAAACATTTCCTGTTACTGGAAGTTTATTGACTATATAAACTGCATTTTTTAATGCAGATCTATTTTACAGGCCAGGAGCTGTTATCTTACCACAGCTCATTTCAAAGCCCAGGAATATAAAAAATATACTACCACCTCCTAGGATGCGACCCACACCAGTCAACTAACACCCAGGTACCTACTTACTGCTAGGTGAACAGGGACAGCAAGGTTAGGGAAATATGCCCAACGTTTGCAGCCATGCCCGGGGGATCGCACCACCGACACTCGGAATGTGAGGTGAGTGCGTTGCCAACCAAGCCACGGGCTGTTATTGATCTGCTCAA
This sequence comes from Cherax quadricarinatus, assembly GCF_038502225.1. NCBI lineage: Eukaryota > Metazoa > Arthropoda > Malacostraca > Decapoda > Parastacidae > Cherax > Cherax quadricarinatus. The sequence continues at coordinate 28,869,987 of NC_091310.1, read as the reverse complement.
CGAGTGCTAGAGACAGAATTAATAATGTATTGCAGGTCTGGCTTCCTTGTCAATGGCAAGTGGAAGTAAAGACACTGGTAGCAGAGAATCCTCTTGATGCAACGGATTCTTGTAGTATACCTGATGCTTGATCAGGTATACTACAAGACTGAGCAAATACGCTGCCACGTTATCCGAACGAACATCATGACATCAAGGCTCAGCCCTGTGCTCTTGATAAATGCTTCGCCTACACGGTAGGCTTCTTCAGTCAAATACTGAGCATAGACTGAAGGCAGAAGACGTGATGAGGTAAAGATGAGGTAATGAGTCCATACAAACCTTGTAGAAATAGAAGTTGTGAATCCTTCAGTCCTCAGAAGAGTTCAGCTCCATGGAGCTGAAAACTCGATATTCGGCTGAAGAAGTCTACTTTGTAAGCGAAACGTTTCGGAATAAAGATCACTAACTGTTGCACATGCGTGATCGTTAGTAGGTGGCGCTGTGAATGTGTTAGGTGGTAAAGGGGGAGAGGGACTGTTAAGGGAGTTACCTCGGTGTAGGTGAAAGAGGGGAGGGGGTGACGCCCCCTTTAGCTGCAGAGGACATTCAACCTCCTCCCCCACACACGCAGATTAGCGCTGGGTTATTTCTAGCTAGCTCACCCCTCACACATTCACTGTTTACAAATCTACTCAGAGCTCAAAGGTTACTCTCCGAAAGCGAAAACAAAGGCTAGAGGCTCCGCTACGTAAGCTGCATTTACCATACTTTTGAAAGGTTACACAACCTTTGTGGGTGGAAAATGTTCCATGGCGCTATTGTACTCTTAACTCTTCTCATCTTTGAGTAATATAATGTTGCTACTCACAGCGGGAGGATACTTCATATGTTCGTTGAGATTATTATTATTGTAATCAAGGGGAAGCACTAAACCCGTAGGATTATGCAGCGCCTGTGGGGGGATGTGGAAGGTATTCAGGCTTAATTCAGGGAACTGGAGCACAAATCCAATTCCCCCTAGATCAAGAGCCCCTCGTCAACATCAAGGAACGTTCCTTGAGGCTGTACGTTGAGAATGGTGCACTTCAAAATGGAGAGTTTCAAGTCTGCATTCACTGCGTTCGCCTGAGTTCCTGGCGGAAGTACATCTTCTCCATGATTACCTGTCGATGTTCCTGTAGGTAATGAGAGGGAAGTGCAGGTGTGGCCGGCAGGTTTGACGGTGGGATGCTTGGCAGATGTTTGGATACGTAGATGAGGGCGTAGATGGTGAGGAATCGATGATAAAAATGTGGATGCGACTGAAAGGTAACAGAGCAAAGATTATAGTTAAACGAGAGATTATGTACATGGCTCGGAGATAAGCGACAGATAACGTACATGGCTTTGAGATGGGCAATAGATAATGTACCTGGCTCGGAGATGGGTGATAGATTGCGTACACAGCTAGGAGATGGGTGATAAATAACGTATATAGCTTAGAAATGGGAGATAGATAACGTACTTGGCTTGGAGATGGGCGATAGACTACACACATAACTTGGAGATCTGACCTACTGTCTGGTGGGTGTTTGATGGGAGGCGGTGATGGGGTCATCTGCCTGACTAATGGAAGGCAAAGGAGAAACAGGCTAGTGGGACAGCAGTGGTAGGAGGTGGTACATGGGTACAAGCCGAATGTACCCACAAGATGTCCCGTAGCTCGAATGCTGGCGTACTTAGCTCACACGCTGAGGCCCGGGGCTCGATCCTCGGTGTGACTGGAAACATTAGGACGTGTTTCCTTAAGACACCTGCTGTCCGTGTTCACCTAGCAGTAAAATGGGTACCTGGGTGTTAATTGATTGGTGTGAGTCGCATCCT
>NC_091310.1:28803142-28865642 GCF_038502225.1 Cherax quadricarinatus | reverse complement strand
ATTACAGGCTCTATATTACAGGCTCGATATTACGGGTTCTATGTTACAGGCTCTGTATTACTGACCCTATGTTAGAGGGTCTATATTACAGGCTCTATATCAGAGGGTCTGTATTACAGACTGTATATTACAGACTCCTTATTACAGGCTCTAGGTTACAGAGTCTATATTACAGGCTCTGTGTTACAGATTCTATATTACAGGCTCTGTGTTACAGGGTCTATGTTACAGGCTCCATATTACAGGTTTTATATTACAGGCTCCTTATGACAGGCTGCATAATTCTTCTTCTATATTAAACGTCTATGTTAGAGGACGAGAATATTCGTGAAACATAGATGAATGTGAAATTAGTATACTGAATTTGTTAGCATATCTTGCCTCTCCTTAGCCAGAAATGCATCTTTCTCCGGAAGTCAGAAAGAGTAGAAGGAGGGAGACGAAGGAAGAAGGGGAGACGGAGAGAGAGAGAGAGAGAGAGAGAGAGAGAGAGAGAGAGAGAGAGAGAGAGAGAGCGAGAGAGAGGTGAAGGAGGGGGGGAGGGGGAAGAAGAGAATTCAAAATAAGTTCCCAGAACCGAGACTCAATGACTTGGTGAGTGTTATTAAGGCCCCAATTTACCGTGACATTTAAAATTATGAATTGTTTAAATGTTTAAAATAGACTAAATCCTTATTATTTATGCACTTGGGAATATACGTCTCTAAGTGTATATACACTGAGAAATACAAATCTCTGAGATATATATATATATATATATATATATATATATATATATATATATATATATATATATATATATATATATATATATATTTATTTATTTATTAGCACTTCGGCCGTTTCCCACCAAGGCAGGGTGACCCGAAAAAGAAAAACTTTGACAATCATTCACTCCATCACTATCTTGCCAGAGGCGCGCTTACATTACAGTTATAAAACTGCAACATTAACACCCCTCCTTCAGAGTACTGGAGCTGTACTTCCCATCTCCAGGACTCGAGTCCGGCCTGCCGGTCTCCCTGAATGCCTTCATAAATATTACTCTGCTCACACTCCAACAGCACGTCAAGTATTAAAAACATTTATCTCCATTCGCTCCTATCTAACACGCTCACGCATGCTTGCTGGAAGTCCAAGCCCCTCGCACACAAAACCTTCTTTACCCCTTCCCTCCAACTTTTCCTTGGCCGACCTCTACCCCGCCTTCCCTCCATTACAGACTTATACACTCTTGAAGTCACTCTATTTTGTTCCATCCTGTTTACATGTCCGAACCATCTCAACAGCTCCTCCTCAGTCCTCTGGATAATAGTTTTGGAATCCCACATCTAATTTCCTAACTACGAATTCTCTGCATTATATTCACACCATATACTACCCTCAAACACGGCATCTCCACTGCCTACAGCATTCTCGTTGTTGCATCATTCTTCACCGATGCTTCACACCCATATAAGAGCGTTGGTATAACTATACTCTCATACATTCCCCTCTTTGTTTCCATGGACAAAGTTCTTTGTCTCCACCAGACTCCTCAGTGCACCACTCACACCTTTTTCCCCTCATCAGTTCTATGATTCACCTCATCTTTCATAGACCCATCTGCCGACTCAAGGTTGAGGGACTGATTACCTCATTCTCCTCCTGTTCTTCAAGTTTCTCCTACGTATGGACTGATGAAGCCACTGTGTGGCGAAACGTTTCCTCAATAAAGATACCCAAGAGTTGCACATGTGTCTAATTTATCAACATGTCGGTTCTCTGAACCATTCATCTATAAAGTCACAAGCGGTGTTCCATAGGGGGTCAATGTTGGGCCCCTTGTTGTTCACAATTTACATAAACGACATAGATGAGGGAATACATAGCGACATAAGCCAATTTGCTGATGACACCAAAATAGGCCGTCCAATTCATTCTAATGAGGACATTAGAGCACTCCAGGATGATTTGAATAGACTGATGCAATGGTCGGAGAAGTGGCAGATGCAGTTTAATATAGACAAATGCAAAGTTCTAAATGTTGGAAAGGATAATAACCATGCCACATATAAACTAAATAATGTAGATCTTAATATTACGGATTGCGAAAAGGATTTAGGAGCTCTGGTTAGCAGTAATCTGCAACCAACACAAGAGTCCATAAGTGTTCGTAATAAAGTTACAGACTCCTTGGCTTCATATCAAGAAGCATAAATAATAGAAGTCCTTAGGGTGTTCTTCAACCCTATATATCCTTGATTAGGCCTCATTTAGATTATGCTGCACAGTTTTGGTTATCATATTACAGAATGGATATAAATGCTCTGGAAAACGTACAGAGGAGGATGACAAAGTTGATCCCATGTATCAGAAATCTTCCCTATGAGGGTAGGCTGAGGGACCTGAATCTGCACTCTCTAAAAAGGAGTAGAATTAGGGGGGATATGATTGAGGTGTATAAATGGAAAACGGGAGTGAATAAAGGGGATGTAAACAGCGTGCTAAATTATCTAGCCTAGACATGACTCGCAGCAATGGTTTCAAGCTGGAAAAATTCAGATTCAGGAAGGATATAGGAAAGCACTGGTTTGGTAATAGAGTTGTGGATGAGTGGAACAAACTCCCGAGTACCGTCATAGAAGCATAGACGTTGTGTAGTTTTAAAAATAGTTAGATAAATACATGAGTGGGTGTGGATGGGTGTGAATTGGACCTGAATAGCTGGTGCTGCTGGGTCAGAAGCCGTGCTCCTTCCTTAAGTGGAGGTGACCTGATTGGGTGGGCCATTGGTCTAAGCCGGGGGTTGACAGGGGCCTGCCCCGCATGGGCCAGTAGGCCTGCTGTAGTGTTCCTTCTTTCTTATGTTCTAAAAAAATATATATCTTTAAACGTATAAGAGAAAATTTTAGAAAGGACTTAATTTTAAATTAGATCTTGCTAACTGGCCAATTTTACTTATTCGACACGACGTATAGATATATATATATATATATATATATATATATATATATATATATATATATATATATATATATATATATATATAATGTACAATAAGAGCACAGTAAACAGGTGATATCACAAACCATACCTCGGGTGGGGTTGGAACTCGCGATTAGTCTCAAAACTCCAGACCGTCGCGACGGTCTGGAGTTTTGAGACTTCGCTGGTTCTATCCCCGCCTGTGGTATGCTTTGTTTGCAATCGTGTCTTTACGATTTCGTGAGTCAGGTGATATCACAAAATGCAAAATATGAAATATAAACGGCATAGAATTCATACAACGAGAAATATAATTCTATTTATTCATATATTGAGAAATATATATCATTCATTGTAAATACACTGATAAATTTTAATCTCTTAACGAGAAATATCCATCTCTTAGTGCATATTCACTGATAAACATTAATCTCTTAATGTATATAGCCTGAGGTATATACATTTTTAAACTTAATTTTGTAATAGAAAGCAGGTCGACAACAACGTCAACGTTCAGCCATGTAACAGTAATTACGACAAACTCTCATTGTATATACAGTGAGAGATGTATATCTTTGCCGGTGTATATACCTCTCTGTGTATATGTAGGTGAAGTTAGTGAGGGGGGAAGGGACGTGAGGGAAGGGAGGGTAGAGAGGTATGGTAGGGAGAAAGGGGTAAGGAATGGGCGAGAAAGAGACGTGGATACGAATAATAATAATAATAATAATAATAATAATAATAATAATAATTGCTTCCGCGAACATAATTATTCTTTAATGGTAGTCCATGAATGGTTCAGAGAACCGACATGTTGATAAATTAGACACATGTGCAACTCTTGGGTATCTTTATTGAGGAAACGTTTCGCCACACAGTGGCTTCGTCAGTCCGTACGTAGGAGAATCTTGAAGAACAGGAGTAGATGAGGTAATCAGTCCCTCAACCTTGAGTCGATGTGGTCAGTCCATCAATCTTGAATAGAATACGTATTCTATTCAAGATTGATGGACTGACCACATCGACTCAAGGTTGAGGGACTGATTACCTCATTCTACTCCTGTTCTTCAAGATTCTCCTTTGTATGGACTGATGAAGCCACTGTGTGGCGAAACGTTTCCTCAATAAAGATACCCAAGAGTTGCACATGTGTCTAATTTATCAATGGTAGTCCAGTTAACCAGAACGAGTTGTCGGAACTGTCCACGTTTTATGGTAATTAAGTCTGCCATCTCCAGTTATGGAAAGCGTTAACGGTCATCTGTTCATGGGTTTTAACGGCCGTTTATTGCGTCGTTTGTCGACTCGGGGTATCTGGGAATATCAAGCACTCGGCTGCACCACCGGAGAAGATTATAACCATATTCTTTCCGTTTATGCAAAAAAATAAGAAAAATTCAGAGATGCTAACGCATTGTCCTGTCGTCCCCGACAGTCTTGAAGAACGACCCCCGACTGAGTCTTGAAGGACGACCCCCGACTGAGTCTTGAAGGACGACCGAGAAAGAGACTAGACGAGCTGTTGTGACGGGGATGACGCTAACCCCCTACAGTAGTTTGTCAAACTGCTGTTGCTGACTATTATTATTATTATTATTATTATTATTATTATTATTATTATTATTATTATTATTATTATTATTATTATTATTATCAGCAGCAACTAGGGACCACAGTGCTGGGGACAGCAGCTGGAGTCCACAGTGCTGGGGTTCACAGTGCTGGAGTCAACAAATGGAGTCCACAGTACTGGGGTCAACAACTTGGATCCACAGTGCTGGGGGTTCACAGTGCTGGAGTCAACAGCTGGGGTCCACAGTACTGGAATCAACAGCTTTCACAGTGCTGGAGTCAACAGCTGAGGTCCACAGTACTGGGATCAACAGCTGGGATCCACAGTCCTGGGGGTCAGCAGCTGGGGGTTCACAGTGCTGGAGTCAACAGCTCGGATCCACATTACTGGGATCAACAGCTCAGATCCACAGTGCTGGGATCAACAGCAGGGATCCACAGTGCCGGGGGTCAGCAGCTAGGGGTTCACAGTGCTGGAGTCAACAGCTGGGGTCCACAGTACTGGGATCAACAGCTGGGATCCACAGTGCTGGGGGTCAGCAGCTGGGGGTTCAAAGTGCCGGAGTCAACAGCTGGGACCCACAGTGCTGGGGGTCAGCAGCTGGGGTCCACAGTACTGGGGTCAACAGCTGGGATCCACAGTACTGGGGTCAACAGCTGGGATCCACAGTGCTGGGGTCAGTAGCTGGGGTCCACAGTACTGGGGTCAACAGCTGGGATCCACAGTACTGGGGTCAACAGCTGGGATCCACAGTGCTGGGGGTCAGCAGCTGGGGTCCACAGTACTGGGGTCAACACACAAAGAGGGAGAGAGGCCGCAAATAATAACGAGTAAATAGAAAAGCTTTCCACCAGTTTTTCAAGTGTTGAATTTGCAATAATTTTAGGCGGAATATTAAACAAGGGTCAATCTTTGAACGTTAATGGGCCTGAAAATTTTCCTTCGTTTCTCCCCTTCCCTCCTCTTCCTCTCTCCCTTATTTCCCTTTGTATTTGTCTAATTGTGTCTGTTTCTTTAGGTTTACCTCTCTCAACTTATTTCTGCCTCCTCTTTCTAGCGTTGTCAATGTGTCCTTTTTTTTTCCTTTGGGTTTGCTGGTATTGTCCCAGTTTCCGCTGAGATTTTTTTCAGATCCTTTGATCAACACTTCGTGTACTTTCGTCTCGTTTGTTTTCGTGAGCTCTCTTTCCTTTTCAGTCGAATTACCTGGCCTTTTTACTGACGTCTTTCTTCTGGTTGCGAGGCAGTGTTGGGCCAGACCCGACCATTGCTGCACATATATGGTATTGAAAACTGAGGCATATGTGCAACATCTGGGTATCTTTATTGTAGACGTTTCGCCATCCAGTGGCCTTATCAATACAAATTCAAAGACATGAATGGAAGACAGTAGAACTATATACAAAAGATAAAGCCACTGGATGGCGAAACGTCTACAATAAAGATACCCAGATGTTGCATATGTGTCTTAATTTTCGGCCATTGCTGTTGTGTCGTTCTCGAATTGTTGCTCAGCCTGCCTCCTCATCCCTTGCATAGTCGTTTCTGGCTAATCTGCTCACTTCTCTAGTGAGCAGATTAGCCTGATTAGTTTTTTTTTTTTTTTTTTGCCTTTCTGGTTGAACCAAGAGCTCATCTACACAAACTTCTGCAAGACAATATCTACACAAACATTCTCTTTTTATCTCTTTCGTTGTTACATGTTCGGGGTATAAAGTTCTCCTCTGCCCCTGGGCACTTCCCAGCTGGGTACTCCACCAAGAACGACCGACCTTAAAACTTTAAAGCCAAACCGAAGAGGAATTCTGTAGTTATCTCACAAAGACAAATGTTTCAGGATACACCAAGTTTGAAGTGTCGCTCGGAAGTTGCATTATCAATTTATAGGGGTTATTAGGGCAGTTAGATGAGCACTCGGAAATTATCGTATTAAGATCAGTATTTATATTTCTCAAATTTCTTTATTAAAAAGTGGAAATTTAGGGCCTACACAGGTCAAAACCAATCTAAACTTCTCTCTAATTAAGATGAGCAGTGAGGAAGGTTTAGCAACTATTATTTAGACATTGGATAAATACAGATTCTATGATTACATAAAAGTTATTTCCTGGTGAAATATGATTGAGATTTGTACACGATGGCTGTTGGGTTGGTCCAAAATGACATTTTGAGACCTAATTTGACAAATTAAATTACCTTTAAAATTCTCACCCCCCCAAAAAAAAAAATAATTGAAAAATAGCAGGTAATTGTCCAAACTTTGATGGTTTAATTTCTACTTATATCCTGACCAACGAAAAAATATCTGTAATATCGCTTCTGTTTTCCCAGAGCTGTGTGTGTGTGTGTGTGTGTGTGTGTGTGTGTGTGTGTGTGTGTGTGTGTGTGTGTGTGTGTGTGTGTGTGTGTGTGTGTGTGTGTGACAGTCTTGTCGTCTGAGGGAGCCAGCAGGAAGGAAAGACGGGAGGGAGAGGGAGAGAGAGGGAAGGCTGGCCATTAACACTGTCCTAAATTTGTGCAGGCTGCACCTCTCTCACCCTGCCTTACTTCTTGCCTTCATACTTGATGATATCCCCATTGCAGAACTGAAGTCTCTCAGCTCAGGCTGACAGATTACTTGACGATATCTTTACTGCCCTACTGAAGTCTTTCACTTCAGGCTGACAGATCATGCATGCAACCTATCCTGTGTGATGGAATACGACAGGGAAAACTTATTTAGCTTTTGTTCCCACCGTGTAATTATCCTATCAAAAAGGGTAGCAGCAAGCTACTAATGTATCAAACTTTGCTATTAAATAAAAAAGAAATTGATCCCCTCACCCAGAAATGGTTCAAATGTGAGCCTCGCACCAGATTCCAGGCTCCTGGAGGATCATGTGGTTCATACCTAAGTGTGAAATATTGAGCATCACTTGTTTGTCAAAGGTATATAAAAGAGACGTGAAAATGCGAGCCTGGAGAATAATGAGGGAGGTGAAGGAGGGCATTGATAATGGGGGGTTAGATGCTCGGGTGGGGGTTGGAGATGGGGAAAGGACGGGTGGGTGGGGTCTGAGATGGGGAGATGGTTGGGGTTGGTGGGGTTTTATGGGGAATGGAGGTTGAAAATCATCATGCAACACGATGAGGGGTCATCTTTCTTCTTGCTGTTTAGTTGAGATTCTATGTTATTCTTTTCATTTTTCTCCTCAGCCTCCTCGTCCTCCTCGTCCTCCTCCTATTCCACCTCGTCTTCCTTCTCCTTCTCCTCCTCCTCCTCCTCCTCCTCCTCCTCCTCCTCCTCCTCCTCCTCCTCCTCCTCCTTCTCCGTTTTCTTCTCCTCCACCTCCTCCTCGTCTTCCTTTTCCTCATCCTCCTCCTCATCTTCCTTCTCTCCTCCTCTTCTTTCTCCTTCTCCTTCTCTCCCTTCTCCTCCTCGTCTTCCTTTTTCTGCTCCTCATCCTCCTCCTTCTCCTCCTATTTTCTCTCCTGCTCCTCTTCCTCCTCCTCGCCTTCTTTCTCCTCCTCCTCCTTCTCCCCCTCATCGTTCTCCTCCTCAGCACCTGGTCATCAAGCAATAATCAACCAGTGTAATATAGTGTGTATAATTAACTCATTATTTAGTCTCTTTCTGTCTTCCTGTGCATATTTATTCCGTCCCTTAATATCTCTCCATCTACCATTGTGTCTCTAGCAGCTAATTGCCTTCGCAATTTCTAGTATGAAACCATTGATTAAGATGAAAAAAGTCAGTCTCCTAGAGAAAATTAATTCTCACAAAACCCTGGCTGGAACAATTCACAACTAACCCACAATACCCTGGCTGGAACAATTCACAACTAACCCACAATACCCTGGCTGGAACAATTCACAACTAACCCACAATACCCTGGCTGGAACAATTCACAACTAACCCACAATACCCTGGCTGGAACAATTCACAACTAACCCACAATACCCTGGCTGGAACAATTCACAACTAACCCACAATACCCTGGCTGGAACAATTCACAACTAACCCACAATACCCTGGCTAGAACAGTTCACAACTAACCCACAATACCCTGGCTAGAACAATTCACAACTAACCCACAATACCCTGGCTAGAACAATTCACAACTAACCCACAATACCCTGGCTAGAACAATTCACAACTAACCCACAATACCCTGGCTAGAACAATTCACAACTAACCCACAATACCCTGGCTAGAACAATTCACAACTAACCCACAATACCCTGGCTGGAACAATTCACAACTAACCCACAATACCCTAGCTAGAACAATTCACAACTAACCCACAATACCCTGGCTAGAACAATTCACAACTAACCCACAATACCCTGGCTGGAACAATTCACAACTAACCCACAATACCCTGGCTAGAACAATTCACAACTAACCCACAATACCCTGGCTAGAACAATTCACAACTAACCCACAATACCCTGGCTAGAACAATTCACAACTAACCCACAATACCCTGGCTAGAACAATTCACAACTAACCCACAATACCCTGGCTAGAACAATTCACAACTAACCCACAATACCCTGGCTAGAACAATTCACAACTAACCCACAATACCCTGGCTAGAACAATTCACAACTAACCCACGATACCCTGGCTAGAACAATTCACAACTAACCCACAATACCCTGGCTAGAACAGTTCACAACTAACCCACAATACCCTGGCTAGAACAGTTCACAACTAACCCACAATTTGGAAAGGAAGCCTAAGACGACGTTTTGATCCATCCTCCACCATTATCATTTCTAGTAAATGTATGTTTGTGAAGGGTGGGGTGGGGGGTAGCCACTCCCATATCACCCCCTCCCCAAGTTCTGACACGCCAAACACATTAAGGGATTACCTTAATCTGTTATCTTTCGTGTGTAAGCTGCGTGCGTATTTTCATCTTCATGAACGTCTAAGCATACATACACGTTAATTAAAAACACACGCCAGAGGATGTATATAGAAAAACTAAGCTATGGTGGTAATGATGTTTTTTTGTTTACGGTCGAAGAGGCTAGATTACTGAGTAGCTAATATGCAGCCTAGGAATGGAGCGTATACGTACACAAATGGCCTAGGAATTCCAGGCCATCGGGCGGGAACTGTTACTGCTCGTTTTATTACGTCAAAGATGCCTCTTCGTTAGTGCAATACCTGGAAAATAGGCCTCCTTTTAATATGGAATAGAGACATGAAGCAAAAACAACAATAGGTGAAAATGGATATAACTGCAGAGAGGAACTTTATTGCCCGTGGTCAGGCTTCTGGAGTCGTACCGAAGGCCTCTCCAACGGGCGAAAGGTCTCAAATCAAGTTTCCCTCTGGAATTAAAGTCTTCTCTCATCCGCTTCCTTTAATATTATAAAATAATTCACATATTCGTCCTTCTGGAAGCTTGCCCATGATGGGCATTAACATTCATATTGATGGTTAATATTGGATGTTTGTTGACTCTGAGTGAGTATTACCAAGCATTGGGGACTTGATACCTACTGAGTAGAGGGTTTTTCCACGGATAGAACCTAATTACCATATGTTCCCTTGGCTGTATATGACATGTACTGAGCTTAAGTGTTTCCACAGACAGAGCCTAATTACCACACGTTCCCCAGGCTGTGTACATGTACTGCGTTGAGGTGTTTCCACGGACAGAACCTAATTACCACACTTTCTCCAGGCTCTGTATGACAGGTACCGCACTGAGGTGTTTCCTAGGACAGAGCCTAATTATAACACGTTCCCCAGACTGTGTATGACACGTACTAAGCTGAATCGTGTTGTTGGTGTTGTAAGTAAGATCAACACGAGAGAAACTAATGAAATGGTGGATGTGAGATCAAACACTGCCTCCCTCCAGTTCTCTGCTTTCAGTGAAGGGAGGGGAGGAGGGGGAGGGAGGGGAGGAGGGGGAGGGAGGGGAGGGGGGGTTGAAGTCTCACTGTTACTTCCGGGTTGTGAAACTTTATTTTTCTGGGCTGTGAAATCTTACTCTGAAGTCCGTGTTGTGAAGCCTCACTCTTCCGTGTTGTGAAGCCTCACTCTTCCGTGTTGTGAAGCCTCACTCTTCCGTGTTGTGAAGCCTCACTCTTCCGTGTTGTGAAGCCTCACTCTTCCGTGTTGTGAAGCCTCACTCTTCCGTGTTGTGAAGCCTCACTCTTCCGTGTTGTGAAGCCTCACTCTTCCGTGTTGTGAAGCCTCACTCTTCCGTGTTGTGAAGCCTCACTCTTCCGTGTTGTGAAGCCTCACTCTTCCGTGTTGTGAAGCCTCACTCTTCCGTGTTGTGAAGCCTCACTCTTCCGTGTTGTGAAGCCTCACTCTTCCGGGTTGTGAAGCCTCACTCTTCCGTGTTGTGAAGCCTCACTCTTCCGTGTTGTGAAGCCTCACTCTTCGTGTTGTGAAGCCTCACTCTTCCGTGTTGTGAAGCCTCACTCTTCCGTGTTGTGAAGCCTCACTCTTCCGTGTTGTGAAGCCTCACTCTTCCGGGTTGTGAAGCCTCACTCTTCCGGGTTGTGAAGCCTCACTCTTCCGGGTTGTGAAGCCTCACTCTTATTTTTAGTTGTGATGAAACCTCATGAATTAGAGAGAAACCCAACAATAAAACGTGCTTATCTTTCCACTTATTTTTCTGAAGATGTGTGTGTAAGGACATGAAAGCGCTCAGGATTTACTCCTATTTTCACTGTGTTATTATATACATATATATATATATATATATATATATATATATATATATATATATATATATATATATATATATATATATATATATATATATATATATATATATATACATATATGTCGTGCCGAATACGTAAAACTCGTCAATTAGCAAGAACTCATTTAAAATTAAGTCCTTTCTAAAATTTTCTCTTATACGTTTAAAGATATTTTTTTTTCATTAATGTTAATTTAAAATTTTTTAATTTTGCATCAAAAGAATCTTAGAAAACTTACCTAACCTTATTACAACAAGAGCAATTTATTTTAACCTAACCCAACTAAATATATTTTAGATTTGTTTACAATAATTTAATACTAAACAAACACAGTGAAATAGATTTTTTTCGTTAGGTTCAGAATGATTTTGGCGAAATTATTGCATACACAAATTTTCGCTTGTCCTATATGGCAAGATGAGCGTTGCTATTTAAGCCAAGATGGCAAGTTCTGCCTATTCGGCACGACATATATATATATATATATATATATATATATATATATATATATATATATATATATATATATATATATATATATATATATATATTATTATTATTATATTATTTTTTTTATTATCACACTGGCCGATTCCCACCAAGGCAGGGTGGTCTGAAAAAGAAAAACTTTCACCATCATTCACTCCATCACTGTCTTGCCAGAAGGGTGCTTTACACTACAGTTTTTAAACTGCAACATTAACACCCCTCCTTCAGAGTGCAGACACTGTACTTCCCATCTCCAGGACTCAAGTCCGGCCTGCCGGTTTCCCTGAATCCCTTCATAAATGTTACTTTGCTCACACTCCAACAGCACGTCAAGTATTAAAAACCATTTGTCTCCATTCACTCCTATCAAACACGCTCACGCATGCCTGCTGGAAGTCCAAGCCCCTCGCACACAAAACCTCCTTTACCCCCTCCCTCCAACCTTTCCCAGGCCGACCCCTACCCCGCCTTCCTTCCACTACAGACTGATACACTCTTGAAGTCATTCTGTTTCGCTCCATTCTCTCTACATGTCCGAACCACCTCAACAACCCTTCCTCAGCCCTGTGGACAACAGTTTTGGTAATCCCGCACCTCCTCCTAACTTCCAAACTACGAATTCTCTGCATTATATTCACACCACACATTGCCCTCAGACATGACATCTCCACTGCCTCCAGCCTTCTCCTCGCTGCAACATTCATCACCCATGCTTCACACCCATATAAGAGCGTTGGTAAAACTATACTCTCATACATTCCCCTCTTTGCCTCCAAGGACAAAGTTCTTTGTCTCCACAGACTCCTAAGTGCACCACTCACTCTTTTTCCCTCATCAATTCTATGATTCACCTCATCTTTCATAGACCCATCTGCTGACACGTCCACTCCCAAATATCTGAATACGTTCACCTCCTCCATACTCTCTCCCTCCAATCTGATATTCAATCTTTCATCACCTAATCTTTTTGTTATCCTCATAACCTTACTCTTTCCTGTATTCACCTTTAATTTTCTTCTTTTGCACACCCTACCAAATTCATCCACCAATCTCTGCAACTTCTCTTCAGAATCTCCCAAGAGCACAGTGTCATCAGCAAAGAGCAGCTGTGACAACTCCCACTTTGTGTGTGATTCTTTATCTTTTAACTCCACGCCTCTTGCCAAGACCCTCGCATTTACTTCTCTTACAACCCCATCTATAAATATATTAAACAACCACGGTGACATCACACATCCTTGTCTAAGGCCTACTTTTACTGGGAAAAAATTTCCCTCCTTCCTACATACTCTAACTTGAGCCTCACTATCCTCGTAAAAACTTTTCACTGCTTTCAGTAACCTACCTCCTACACCATAGACTTGCAACATCTGCCACATTGCCCCCCTATCCACCCTGTCATACGCCTTTTCCAAATCCATTAATGCCACAAAGACCTCTTTAGCCTTATCTAAATACTGTTCACTTATATGTTTCACTGTAAACACCTGGTCCACACACCCCCTACCTTTCCTAAAGCCTCCTTGTTCATCTGCTATCCTATTTTTCGTCTTACTCTTAATTCTTTCAATTATAACTCTACCATACACTTTACCAGGTATACTCAACAGACTTATCCCCCTATAATTTTTGCACTCTCTTTTATCCCCTTTGCCTTTATACAAAGGAACTATGCATGCTCTCTGCCAATCCCTAGGTACCTTACCCTCTTCCATACATTTATTAAATAATTGCACCAACCACTCCAAAACTATATCCCCACCTGCTTTTAACATTTCTATCTTTATCCCATCAATCCCAGCTGCCTTACCCCCTTTCATTTTACCTACTGCCTCACGAACTTCCCCCACACTCACAGCTGGCTCTTCCTCACTCCTACAAGATGTTATTCCTCCTTGCCCTATACACGAAATCACAGCTTCCCTATCTTCATCAACATTTAACAATTCCTCAAAATATTCCCTCCATCTTCCCAATACCTCTAACTCTCCATTTAATACCTCTCCTCTCCTATTTTTAACTGACAAATCCATTTGTTCTCTAGGCTTTCTTAACTTGTTAATCTCACTCCAAAACTTTTTCTTATTTTCAACAAAATTTGTTGATAACATCTCACCCACTCTCTCATTTGCTCTCTTTTTACATTGCTTCACCACTCTCTTAACCTCTCTCTTTTTCTCCATATACTCTTCCCTCCTTGCATCACTTCTACTTTGTAAAAACTTCTCATATGCTAACTTTTTCTCCCTTACTACTCTCTTTACATCATCATTCCACCAATCGCTCCTCTTCCCTCCTGCACCCACTTTCCTGTAACCACAAACTTCTGCTGAACACTCTAACACTACATTTTTAAACCTACCCCATATCTCTTCGACCCCATTGCCTATGCTCTCATTAGCCCATCTATCCTCCAATAGCTGTTTATATCTTACCCTAACTGCCTCCTCTTTTAGTTTATAAACCTTCACCTCTCTCTTCCCTGATGCTTCTATTCTCCTTGTATCCCATCTACCTTTTACTCTCAGTGTAGCTACAACTAGAAAGTGATCTGATATATCTGTGGCCCCTCTATAAAATTGTACATCCTGAAGTCTACTCAACAGTCTTTTATCTACCAATACATAATCCAACAAACTACTGTCATTTCGCCCTACATCATATCTTGTATACTTATTTATCCTCTTTTTCTTAAAATATGTATTACCTATAACTAAACCCCTTTCTATACAAAGTTCAATCAAAGGGCTCCCATTATCATTTACACCTGGCACCCCAAACTTACCTACCACACCCTCTCTAAAAGTTTCTCCTACTTTAGCATTCAGGTCCCCTACCACAATTACTCTCTCACTTGGTTCAAAGGCTCCTATACATTCACTTAACATCTCCCAAAATCTCTCTCTCTCCTCTGCATTCCTCTCTTCTCCAGGTGCATACACGCTTATTATGACCCACTTCTCGCATCCAACCTTTACTTTAATCCACATAA
The DNA here is from genome assembly GCF_038502225.1 of Cherax quadricarinatus. Classification (NCBI taxonomy): domain Eukaryota; kingdom Metazoa; phylum Arthropoda; class Malacostraca; order Decapoda; family Parastacidae; genus Cherax; species Cherax quadricarinatus. Next base: position 28,850,901 of record NC_091310.1, on the reverse strand, counting down.
TTCTTGAATTTACACATTCATATTCTCTTTTCTCCTTCCATAACTGATCATTTAACATTACTGCTACCCCTTCCTTTGCTCTAACTCTCTCAGATACTCCAGATTTAATCCCATTTATTTCCCCCCACTGAAACTCTCCTACCCCCTTCAGCTATATATATATATATACATATATATATATATATATATATATATATATATATATATATATATATATATATATATATATATATATATATATAGTAAGTTGCTAAATGCTGTAAAGAGTTTTTATGAGGATAGTGAGGCTCAGGTTAGGGTGTGCAGAAGAAAGGGAGATTACTTCCCGGTAAAAGTAGGTCTTAGACAGGGATGTGTAATGTCACCATGGTTGTTTAATATATTTATAGATGGGGTTGTAAAAGAAGTAAATGCTAGGGTGTTGGAGAGAGGGATGGGATTAAATTATGGGGAATCAAATACAAAATAAGAGTTAACACAGCTACTTTTTGCTGATGATACTGTGCTTTTGGGAAATTCTCAAGAAAAGTTGCAAAGGTCAGTGGACGAGTTTGGGAGGGTGTGTAAAGGTAGAAAGTTGAAAGTGAGCATAGATAAGAGAAAGGTGATGAAAGTATCAAACGATTTAGATAAAAAAAATGGATATCACATTGGAGAGAGGGAGTATGAAAGAAGTGAAGGTTTTCAGATAATTGGGAGTTGTCTTGTCAGCGGATGAATTTTGATGAAGGAAAAAAGGTGAGTGGTGCGTTGAGGTATCTGTGGAGACAAAAAACGCTATCCATGGACACAAAGAAGGGAATGTACGAAAGTATAGTGGGTGTGAAGCTTGGGTTGCAAATGCTGCAGCGAGGAGGAGGCTGGAGGCAGTGGCGATGTCATGTCTAAGAGCAATGTGTGGTGTAAATATTATGCAGAGAATTCGGAGTGTGGAAATTAGGAGGAAGTGTGGAGTTACTAAAAGTATTATTCAAAGGGCTGAAGAAGGGTTGTTGAGGTGGTTTGGTCATTTAGAGAGAATGGAATAAAATAGAATGACTTGGAGAACGTATAAATCTGTAGGGGAAGGAAGGCGGGGTAGGGGTCGTCCTCGAAAAGATTGGAGGGAGGGGGTAAAGGAGGTTTTGTGGGCGAGGGGCTTGGACTTCCAGCAAGCGTGTGTGTGTTAGATAGGAGTGAACGGAGACGAATGGTTTTTGGGACCTAACGAGCTGTTGGAGTGTGAGCAGGGTAATATTTTGTGAAGGGATTCAGGGAAACCGGTTAGCCGGACTTGAGTCCTGGAAATGGGAAGTACAATGCCTGCACTCTAAAGGAGGGGTTTGCGATATTGGAAGTTTGGAGTGACTATCTAAACTGTCGTATCTGGGCGCCTCTGCAAAATCAGTGATTATGTATGAGTGATGGTGGAAGTGTTAAATGATCATGAAAGTTTTTTATTTTTTTTTTTTTTTTGAGGGGGGGGGGCTTCTTTTCTTTTGGGTCACCCTGCCTTGGTGGGAAATGGCCGACGTGTTATATATATATATATATATATATATATATATATATATATATATATATATATATATATATATATATATATATATATATATATATATATATATATATATATATATATATATATATATATATACTCATGGTGTATGACCTGGGAAATCATAAATTCAATATATGGTGGTTCCCTGCTCCATTCGTTCTCTGTAATATATAAAATATTTTTAAATTTATCATTTAGAACTCTCGTAGTTATATGATAACCTTACTAGAGAATTTACCTAATATAATACAGCTCATTTTCACACCTTGCTAATGTTGGTCTAAATTTAGTTAAGGGTATTTAACATATATGAAATATATATTCCAGTGCTGGATATTACTGATTAAGTAACTATTAGTGTATTAGTGCTGGGTATCGGTGATTAAGCAATGACTCCTGATCTGGGTTTTCCACACCAGTGAAAAACAATGTATCACATTTTCATGTGGTAGGATAGACGCTGAAGGAGCGTGGAGTGACGCTGACACGAGCGTTGTCTCGCCGCTGGTGCAGAATGGATGGTACAGCCAGTTAAAGGAGACAGACACAGGTGTTGACGCTGACTAGGGAGAGAAACGCACATTGTGCCTCTCTCTCGTTCAGACCTTGAACTCAGCAGCACAGGTTGTGTGGCTGTAGTCAGTGGCTGTGTGGCTGCAGTCAGTGGCCATGGGGATGTAGTTAGTTTCTGTGTGGCTGTAGTCAGTGGCCATGGGGCTGTAATCAGTTTCTGTGTGGCCGTAGTCAGTTGCTACAGTCAGTGGCTATGTGGCTGTAGTCAGTGGGTGTGTGGCTGTGGTCAGTAACTGTGTGACTGACGCCAGTGGGTGTGTGACTGACGCCGGTAACTACGTGGCCGACTCTGGCAGACAGCACGGCTATATAATATAGAGAAGCATAACATTGTAGGAAATACATAAAGAGGAAAGGATAGAAATCCATTATATTAATGTTATATGACTGACAAGCGGGCGAGTAAGATACATTAATCTCCAAGACACACGTGCTACGTCTGTGTTACACTGAAGAAGCCAGCTGGTAAACATTTAAGACTCCAGAAATTATAGTTTATAGTTTGGGCCATCTGTTGCAAAATTTCTCTTTAAATGAATGATAATCGGTTTAACAAACTATATAAAATATAAAAAAAAATGCGTGGGATTTAAGCAATAAGGAAACAAAATCTTTAAATTTGTAATATCGTCAGAATCTGTCATCTGCCTGTAGTATATAGTCATTGTCGGAGAATTCTAAATATTTGTTGTGTGTGTGAGTGTTCCGATATGAAGAATATGATGGACTGTGTCATCTACAAAGAAGCCTTTGGCAAGTCAATACTCTGTGGAACCTGGAGAAAAGGAAGCATTAGAATCAGCCGAGCAAGTGAAGTACGACAAGACAGCACCCACACATCTGTTGGAGAATCCGTGCACCAAAAAGGCAGACATGATTGTTTGCAACAGTAATAGTGAGAATCGTGACATAAAAAAAAACTGATAGCCATGTTCATCCAGACGGACTTTTTTTCTTTTCTTGTATATGATTTCACTTTCAGTGAACGTTCCATATTTTGTAGCCGTCCTGAAAAATTACCAGTGAAAAAGGAGATTTATAATTAACCATGTGTGCACGCAGTCAGTGGCTGTGATACAACCTCACACCTGTTTGGCATTGGGGAAGGGGTTACTTTGGTGAACATGATGGGCGGTACTCATTTTTAAGAAGCGGGCAGAAGCGCTCTGGCGAGTACCAACCACAGAAGTCACCTCAACTGGGAAAGAGGCACTTGTTTACCTGGAAAACAGTACCACAAGTGAAAGTCTGGATAATTTCCGTTACCGTCAGTTCCGTAAGGAAGCTCCTACAATGATCGCTTCTGTGCATTTCCACTTGGCCTCCAACAACTGCAACAACAGGGCATCATAGCTCCAGTATTGATTTCCAGGTTTAGCTATGGAGGAGCATGCTCTTCGATCGTGAAGATCATGGAGGGATATTGGTCAATGGTAGATTTCAACTAGGAACAAACAATTTACCATATTCCCAAGACTGAGAGTGGTCATATGCTAATGCAATATCGTCTATGATATGAAACAATAAACCTGCAAATTCATTATATGGAACTCTCAAGTGCAAGTACTGAGGATAGTTGAACAAAATCATCTTCATTATATTATTTTATTTCTGCAAGTACATGATACGACGTCAATGTCTGTTGGTCTATATATAGGCCCTCCTTCTCTCCTTGATGTTAGTGTGACTTTGTAAATGGTCCAAGTCGGACCGAGTACACACCATGGGTAGACCCAGTACACAGCATGGGTACACCCCAGCATACAGCATGGGTAGACCCAGCACACAACATGGGTAGACCCAGCACACAACATGGGTAGACCCAGCACTCAACATGGGTAGACCCAGTACACTGTACCCAGCATCAACATTCCCCCCCTCTCCCGCCCCACACACTCCCATTAAAAGCTTTTTTTTTTTTGGTGAAAAAAATAGATAACTCATACTGTCACTACACCAGTGCAGTTTTTGGGTTAATTTTCACAAGAATTAGCACCAAAGTTTATATCAGACGAAAGAAACTTCAGTACCAAAAAATACGAATAACTATACATGCAGAGTAGCTGAAATAAAAGTTAATTTTATTTACGTTGCAATAGCTCCTTTTTATCTTCATTCTGGATACAATGTTCCTTAAGTATTCATCAGTGTAACTCATTAAAAACAAATTACTTGGCAATCAGTCCAAGGTTTATTTTTTCTGCTAGATAAACACATGTAAATAATTCAGAGTGACAGAACAACCTGATTATCAAACAAGTCAAGAGAACCGACCTTTAAAACAGGAGACATACACATAACAGTGATAAAACAGGAAGCATACACTGAAAATCAAGAACCAAATACTGCAACAGAAAGTAACAGAAAGTAGAAGACATATACGGATGCAGAAAGTAAGAGACATAAGAAAAAAGAATAGCAAGAATGAATATAAAAGAAGAATTCCCCACAAGATAATCACACATGCTAAAGTTTTCCTTAAATATGAGAGTAACAAAGAAATAATTGTCATGAGAAATGGTCCACTGAGGTGAGGAAATTTATCACACCAGTCCTTACACGTTGACACCAACACTAACACAGGCTACACAGTTACACCCAGGCTACACAGTCACACCCAGGCTACACAGTCACACCCAGGCTACACAGTTACACCCAGGCTACACAGTCACACCCAGGCTACACAGTCACACCCAGGCTACACAGTCACACCCAGGCTACACAGTCACACCCAGGCTACACAGTCACACCCAGGCTACACAGTTACACCCAGGCTACACAGTCACACCCAGGCTACACAGTCACACCCAGGCTACACAGTCACACCCAGGCTACACAGTCACACCCAGGCTACACAGTCACACCCAGGCTACACAGTCACACCCAGGCTACACAGTCACACCCAGGCTACACAGTCACACCCAGGCTACACAGTCACACCCAGGCTACACAGTCACACCCAGGCTACACAGTCACACCCAGGCTACACAGTCACACCCAGGCTACTCAGTCACACCCAGGCTACTCAGTCACACCCAGGCTACTCAGTCACACCCAGGCTACTCAGTCACACCCAGGCTACACAGTCACACCCAGGCTACACAGTCACACCCAGGCTACTCAGTCACACCCAGGCTACTCAGTCACACCCAGGCTACTCAGTCACACCCAGGCTACACAGTCACACCCAGGATACAGAGTCACACCCAGGCTACACAGTCACACCCAGGCTAAACAGTCACCCAGGCAACAAAGCCATACCCAGGCTACACGGTCACACCCAGGCTAAACAGTCACACCCAGGCTACACAGTCACACCCAGGCTACACAGTCACACCCAGGCTACACAGTCACACCCAGGCTACACAGTCACGCCCAGGCCACACAGTCACATCCAGGCTACACAACAACACCCAGGCTACACAACAACACACCCAGGCTACACAGTCACACCCAGGCTACACAGTCACACCCAGGCTACACAGTCACACCCAGGCTACGCAGTCACACCGAGGCTACACAGTCACACCAAGGCTAAACAACAACACACCCAGGCTACACAGTCACACCCAGGCTACACAACAACACACCCAGGCAACATAGTCACACCCAGGCTACATAGTCACACCCAGGCTACATAGTCACACCCAGGCTACATAGTCACACCCAGGCTAAACAGTCACACCCAGGCTACGCAACAACACTACCCAGGCTACATAGTCACACCCACGTTACATGGTCACATTCAGGCTACACAACAACACACCCAGGCTACACAACAACAACACCCAGGCTACATAGTCACACCCAGGCTACATAGTAACACCCAGGCTACACAGCAGGACCACACCCAGGCTACATAGTCACACTCAGGCTACACAACACCACACCCAGGCTACATAGTCACACCCAGGCTACAGAGTCACACCCAGGCTACACAGTCACACCCAGGCTACACGGTCTCACCCAGGCTACACAGTCACACCCAGGCTACATAGTCACACCCAGGCTACACAACAACACACCCAGGCTAGACAACAACAACACCCAGGCTACATAGTTACACCCAGGCTACACAGCAACACACCCAGGCTACACAACAACAATACCCAGGCTACATAGTCACACCCAGGCTACACAACAACACATCCAGGCTACACAACAACAACACCCAGGCTACATAGTCACATCCAGGCTACAAACAACACACCCAGGCTACACAACAGCAACACCCAAGCTACATTGTCACACCCAGGCTACACAGCAACACACCCAGGCCACACAACAACAACACCCAGGCTACACAATCACATCCAGGCAACACAATCACGCCAAGGCTACACAGTCACACCCAGGGTACACAGCCACACCCAGGCTACATAGTCACACCCAGGTTACACAGTCACACCCAGGCTCCAAACTCACATCCAGGCTACACAGTCACACCCAGGCTACTCAACAACACCCAGCCTACACAACAACACACCCAGGCTACACAGTCACACCCAGGCTACACAGTCACACCCAGGCTACACAGTCACACCCAGGCTACGCAGTCACAACCAGGCTACACAGTCACACAAAGCCTAAACAACAACACACTCAGGCTACACAGTCACACCCAGGCTACACAGTCACACCCAGGCTACAAAGCAACACGCAGGCTACGCAGTCAGACGCAGGCTACACAGTCACACCCAGGCTACACAGTCACACCCAGGCTACACAGTCACACCCAGGCTACAGAGTCACACCCAGGCTACACAGTCACACCCAGGCTACACAGTCACACCCAAGCTACATAGTCACACCCAGGCTACACAGTCACACCCAGGCTACAGTCACACCCAGGCTACAGAGTCACACCCAGGCGACGCAGTCAGACCCAGGCTACACAGTCACACCCAGGCTGCACAGTCACACCCAGGCTACACAGTCACACCCAGACTACAGAGTCACACCCAGGCTACAGAGTCACACCCAGGCTACACAGTCACACCCAGGCTACATAGTCATACCCAGGCTACACAGTCATACCCAGGCTACACAGTCACACCCAGGCTACACAGTCACACCCAGGCTACACAACAACACACCCAGGCTACATAGTCACACCCAGGCAATATAGTCACACCCAGACTACAAAGTCACACCCAGGCTATACAGTCACACCCAGGCTACACAGTCACACCCAGGCTACACAGTCACACCCAGGCTACATAGTCACACCCAGGCTACACATTCACACATAGTTAACACAGTCACACCCAGGCTACACAGTCACACCCAGGCTACACAGTCACAACCAGGCTACACAGTCACATCCAGGCTACACAGTCGCACCCAGGATACACAGTCACACCCAGGCTACACAGTCTCAAGCAGGCTACACAGTCACGCCCAGGCTACACAGTCACACCCAGGCTACACAGCCACACCCAGGCTACATACTCACATCCAGGCTACACAGTCACACCCAGACTACACAGTCACACCCAGGCTACACAGTCACGCCCAGGCTACACAGTCACACCCAGGCTACACTGCCACACCCAGGCTACATACTCACATCCAGGCTACACAGTCACACCCAGGCTACGCAACAACACCCAGGCTACACAACAACACACCCAGGCTACACAGTCACACCCAGGCTACACAGTCACACCAAGGCTACACAGTCACACCCAGGCTACGCAGTCACACCCAGGCTACACAGTCACACCAAGGCTAAACAACAACACACCCAGGCAACACAATCACACCCAGGCTACACAACAACACACCCAGGCTACACTGCCACACCCAGGCTACATACTAACATCCAGGCTACACAGTCACACCCAGGCTACGCAACAACACCCAGGCTACACAACAACACACCCAGGCTATACAGTCACACCCAGGCTACACAGTCACACCCAGGCTACACAGTCACACCCAGGCTATATAGTCACACCCAGTCTACACAGTCACACCCAGGCTACACAGTCACACCCAGGCTACACGGTCACACTCAGGCTATACAGTCACACTCAGGCTACACAGTCACACCCAGGTTACACAGTCACACCCAGGCTACATAGTCACACCCAGGCTACACATTCACACCCAGTCTACACAGTCACACCCAGGCTACACAGTCACACCCAGGCTACATAGTCACACCCAGGCTACACATTCACACATAGTTAACACAGTCACACCCAGGCTACACAGTCACACCCAGGCTACACAGTCACACCCAGGCTACACAGTCACATCCAGGCTACACAGTCACACCCAGGCTACACAGTCACACCCAGGCTACACAGTCTCAAGCAGGCTACACAGTCACGCCTAGGCTACACAGTCACACCCAGGCTACACAGCCACACCCAGGCTACATACTCACATCCAGGCTACACAGTCACACCCAGGCTACACAGTCACACCCAGGCTACACAGTCACGCCCAGGCTACACAGTCACACCCTGGCTACACTGCCACACCCAGGCTACATACTCACATCCAGGCTACACAGTCACACCCAGGCTACGCAACAACACCCAGGCTACACAACAACACACCCAGGCTACACAGTCACACCCAGACTACACAGTCACACCAAGGCTACACAGTCACACCCAGGCTACGCAGTCACACCCAGGCTACACAGTCACACCAAGGCTAAACAACAACACACCCAGGCAACACAATCACACCCAGGCTACACAACAACACACCCAGGCTATACTGCCACACCCAGGCTACATACTCACATCCAGGATACACAGTCACACCCAGGCTACGCAACAACACCCATGCTACACAACAACACACCCAGGCTATACAGTCACACCCAGGCTACACAGTCACACCCAGGCTATACAGTCACACCCAGGCTATATAGTCACACCCAGTCTACACAGTCACTCCCAGGCTACACAGTCACACCCAGGCTACACGGTCACACCCAGGCTATACAGTCACACTCAGGCTACACAGTCACACCCAGGTTACACAGTCACACCCAGGCTACATAGTCACACCCAGGCTACACATTCACACCCAGTCTACACAGTCACACCCAGGCTACACAGTCACACCCAGGCTACAGAGTCACACCCAGGCTACACAGTTACACCCAGGCTACACGGTCTCACCCAGGCTACACACTCACGCCCAGGCTACACAGTCACACCCAGGCTACACAACAACACACCCAGGCTAGACAACAACAACACCCAGGCTACATAGTTACACCCAGGCTACACAGCAACACACTCAGGCTACACAACAACAACACCCAGGCTACATAGTCACACCCAGGCTACACAACAACACATCCAGGCTACACAACAACAACACCCAGGCTACATAGTCACATCCAGGCTACAAACAACACACCCAAGCTACACAACAGCAACACCCAAGCTACATTGTCACACCCAGGCAACACAGCAACACACCCAGGCTACACAACAACATCACCCAGGCTACACAGTCACATCCAGGCTACACAATCACGCCAAGGCTACACAGTCACACCCAGGCTACACAGCCACACCCAGGCTACATAGTCACACCCAGGTTACACAGTCACACCCAGGCAACATACTCAAATCCAGGCTACACAGTCACAAGCAGGCTACGCAACAACACCCAGGCTACACATCAACACACCCAGGCTACACAGTCACACCCAGGCTACACAGTCACACCCAGGCTACACAGTCACACCCAGGCTACGCAGTCACAACCAGGCTACACAGTCACACAAAGCCTAAACAAAAACACACTCGGTCTACACAGTCACACCCAGGCTACACAGTCACACCCAGGCTAAACAGTCACCCAGGCTACAAAGCCACACGCAGGCTACGCAGTCAGACCCAGGCTACACAGTCACACCCAGGCTACACAGTCACACCCAGGCTACACAGTCACACCCAGGCTACAGAGTCACACCCAGGCTACACAGTCACACCCAGGCTACAGAGTCACACCCAAGCTACATAGTCACTCCCAGGCTACACAGTCACGCCCAGGCTACACAGTCACACCCAGGCTACAGAGTCACACCCAGGCTACGCAGTCAGACCCAGGCTACACAGTCACACCCAGGCTGCACAGTCACACCCTGGCTACACAGTCACACCCAGGCTACACAGTCACACCCAGGCTACACAGTCACACCCAGGCTACACAGTCACACCCAGGCTACATAGTCATACCCAGGCTACACAGTCATACCCAGGCTACACAGTCACACCCAGGCTACACAGTCACACCGAGGCTACACAACAACACACCCACGCTACATAGTCACACCCAGGCTATATAGTCAAACCCAGACTACAAAGTCACACCCAGGCTATACAGTCACACCCAGGCTACACAGTCACACCCAGGTTATATAGTCACACCCAGGCTACACAGTCACACCCAGGCTACACAGTCACACACAGGCTACTCGGTCACACCCAGGCTATAGAGTCACACCCATGCTACACAGTCACACCCAGGCTACACAGTCACACCCAGGCTACATAGTCACACCCAGGCTACACATTCACACCCAGTTAACACAGTCACACCCAGGCTACACAGTCACACCCAGGCTACACAGTCACACACAGGCTACACAGTGACACCCAGGCTACACAGTCACACCCAGGCTATATAGTCACACCCAGTCTACACAGTCACTCCCAGGCTAAACAGTCACACCCAGGCTACACGGTCACACCCAGGCTATACAGTCACACTCAGGCTACACAGTCACACCCAGGTTACACAGTCACACCCAGGCTACATAGTCACACCCAGGCTTCACATTCACACCCAGTCTACACAGTCACACCCAGGCTACACAGTCACACCCAGGCTACAGAGTTACACCCAGGCTACACAGTCACACCCAGGCTACACGGTTTCACCCAGGCTACACAGTCACGCCCAGGCTACACAGTCACACCCAGGCTACACAACAACACACCCAGGCTAGACAACAACAGCACCCAGGCTACATAGTTACCCCCAGGCTACACAGCAACACACCCAGGCTAAACAACAACAACACCCAAGCTACATAGTCACACCCAGGCTACACAACAACACATCCAGGCTACACAACAACAACACCCAGGCTACATAGTCACATCCAGGCTACAAACAACACACCCAGGCTACACAACAGCAACACCCAAGCTCCATTGTCACACCCAGGCTACACAGCAACACACCCAGGCTACACAACAACAACACCCAAACTACACAGTCACATCCAGGCTACACAATCACGCCAAGGCTACACAGTCACACCCAGGCTACACAGCCACATCCAGGCTACATAGTCACACCCAGGTTACACAGTCACACCCAGGCTACATACTCACATCCAGGCTACACAGTCACACCCAGGCTACGCAACAACACGCAGGCTACACAACAACACACCCAGGCTACACAGTCACACCCAGGCTACACAGTCACACCCAGGCTACACAGTCACACCCTGGCTACGCAGTCACAACCAGGCTACACAGTCACACAAAGCCTAAACAACAACACACTCGGGCTACACAGTCACACCCAGGCTACACAGTCACACCCAGGCTAAGCAGTCACCCAGGCTACAAAGCCACACGCAGGCGACGCAGTCAGATCCAGGCTACACTGTAACACGCATACTTCACAGTCACACCCAGGCTACACAGTGACACCCAGGCTACAGAGTCACACCCAGGCTACACAGTCACACCCAGGCTACACAGTCACACCCAGGCTACACAGTCACACCCAGGCTACAGATTCACACCCAGGCTACGCAGTCAGTCCCAGGCTACACAGTCACACCCAGGCTGCACAGTCACACCCAGGCTACACAGTCACACCCAGGCTACAGAGTCACACCCAGGCTACACAGTCACATCGAGGCTACACAGTCACACCCAGGCTACATAGTCATACCCAGGCTACACAGTCATACCCAGGCTACACAGTCACACCCAGGCTACACAGTCACACACAGGCTACACAACAACACACCCATGCGATATAGTCACACCCAGGCTATATAGTCACACCCAGACTACAAAGTCACACCCAGGCTATACAGTCACACCCAGGCTACACAGTCACACCCTGGCTACACAATCACACCCAGGCTATATAGTCACACCCAGGCTACACAGTCACACCCAGGCTACACAGTCACACCCCGGCTACACGGTCACACCCAGGCTACACAGTCACACCCAGGCTACACAGTCACACCCAGGCTACACAGTCATACCCAGGCTACACAGTCACACCCAGGCTACATAGTCACACCCAGGCTACACATTCACACCCAGGTTACACAGTCACACCCAGGCTACACAGTCACACCCAGGCTACACAGTCACACCCAGGCTACACAGTCACACCCAGGCTACGCAGTCACACCCAGGCTACACAGTCACGCCCAGGCTACACAGTCACACCCAGGCTACACAGCTACACCCAGGCTAAATACTCACATCCAGGCTACACAGTCACACCCAGGCTACACAGTCACACCCAGGCTACACAGTCACACCCAGGCTACACATTCACGCCCAGGCTACACAGTCACACCCAGGCTACACTTCCACACCCAGGCTACATACTCACATCCAGGCTACACAGTCACACCCAGGCTACGCAACAACACCCAGGCTACACAACAACACACCCATGCTACACAGTCACACCCAGGCTACACAGTCACACCCAGGCTACACAGTCACACCCAGGCTACGCAGTCACACCCAGGCTACACAGTCACACCAACGCTAAACAACAACACACCCAGGCAACACAATCACACCCAGGCTACACAACAACACACCCAGGCTACATAGTCAAACCCAGGCTATATAGTCACACCCAGAATACAAACTCACACCCAGGCTATACAGTCACACCCAGGCTACCCAGTCACACCCAGGCTACACAGTCACACCCAGGCTATATAGTCATACCCAGTCTACACAGACACATCCATGCTACACAGTCACACCCAGGCTACACGGTCACACCCAGGCTATACAGTCACACTCAGGCTACACAGTCACACCCAGGTTACACAGTCACAGACAGACTACATAGTCACACCCAGGCTACACATTCACACCCAGTCTACACAGTCAAACCCAGGCTACACAGTCACACCCAGGCTGCAGAGTCACACCCAGGCTACACAGTCACACCCAGGCTACACGGTCTCACCCAGGCTACAGAGTCACGCCAAGGCTACACAGTCACACCCAGGCTACACAGCCAAACCCAGGCTACATACTCACATCCAGGCTACACAGTCGCACCCAGGCTATGCAACAACACCCAGGCTACACAACAACACACCCAGGCTACACAGCCACACCAAGGCTACACAGTCACACCCAGGCTACACAGTCACACCCAGGGTACACAGTCACACCCAGGCTACAAACTCACACCCAGGCTACACAGTCACGCCCAGGCTACACACTCACACCCAGGCTACACAGCCACACCCAGGCTACGTACTCACATCCAGGCTACACAGTCACACCCAGGCTACGCAACAATACCCAGGCTACACAACAACACACCCAGGCTACACAGTCACACCCAGGCTACACAGTCACACCCAGGCTACACAGTCACACCCAGGCTACGCAGTCACACCCAGGCTACAGAGTCACACTAAGGCTAAACAACAACACACCCAGGCTACACAGTTACACCCAAGCTACACAACAACACACCCAGGTAACATAGTCACACCCAGGCTACATGGTCACACCCAGGCTACTCAGTCACACCCAGGCTACGCAACAACACACCCAGGCTACATAGTCAAACCCAGGCTACACAACAACACACCCAGGCTACAAAACAACAACACCCAGGTTACATAGTCACATTCAGGCTACACAACAACACACCCAGGCTACACAACAACAACACCCAGGCTACATAGTCACACCCAGGCTACACAGCAGGACCACACCCAGGCTACATAGTCACACTCAGGCTACACAACACCACACCAAGGCTACATAGTCACACCCAGGCTAGACAACAACAACACCCAGGCTACATAGTCACACCCAGGCTACACAGCAACACACCCAGGCTACACAAAAACAACACCCTGGCTACATAGTCACACCCAGGCTACACAACAACACATCCAGGCTACAAACAACACACCCAAGCTACACAACAGCAACACCCAAGCTACATAGTCACACCCAGGCTACACAGTCACACCCAGGCTACGCAACAACACACCCAGGCTGCATAGTCACACCCAGGCTACACAGTAACACCCAGGCTACGCAACAACACACCCAGGCTACATAGTCACACCCAGGCTACACAACAACACACCCAAGCTACACAACAACAACACCCAGGCTACATACTCACTCCCAGGCTACACAGTCACACCCAGGCTACGCAACAACACACCTAAGCTGCACAGTCACACCCAGGCTACACAGTCACACCCAGGCTACGCAACAACACACCCAGGCTTCATAGTCACACCCAGACTACAGAACAACACACCCAGACTAGACAACAACAACACCCAGGCTACATAGTCACATCCAGGCTACAAACAACACACCCAGGCTACACAACAACAACACCCAGGCTACATAGTCACACCCAGGCTACGCAACAACACATCCAGGCTACACAACAACAACACCCAGGCTACATAGTCACATCCAGGCTACAAACAACACACCCAGGCTACACAACAGCAACACCCATGCTACATTGTCACAACCAGGCTACACAGCAACACACCCAGGCTACACAACAACAACACCCAGGCTACACAGTCACATCCAGGCTACACAATCACGCCAAGGCTAAACAGTCACACCCAGGCTACACAGCCATACCAAGCCTACATAGTCACACCCAGGTTACACAGTCACACCCAGGCTACATACTCAAATCCAGGCTACACAGTCACACCCAGGCTACGCAACAACACCCAGGCTACACAACAACACAACCAGGCTACACAGTCACACCCAGGCTACACAGTCACACCCAGGCTACACAGTCACACCCAGGCTACACAGTCACACCCAGGCTACGCAGTCACAACCAGGCTACATAGTCACACAAAGCCTAAACAACAACACACTCAGGCTACACAGCCACACCCAGGCTACACAGTCACACCCAGGCTAAACAGTCACCCAGGCTACAAAGCCACACGCAGGCTACGCAGTCAGACCCAGGCTACACAGTCACACCCAGGCTACACAGTCACACCCAGGCTACACAGTCACACCCAGGCTACACAGTCACACCCAAGCTACATAGTCACACCCAGGCTACACAGTCACACCCAGGCTACACAGTCACACCCAGGCTACAGAGTCACACCTAGGCTACGCAGTCAGACCCAGGCTACACAGTCACACCCAGGTTGCACAGTCATACCCTGGCTACACAGTCACACCAAGGCTACAGAGTCACACCCAGGCTACACAGTCACACCCAGGCTACACAGTCACACCCAGGCAACATAGTCATACCCAGGCTACACAGTCATAACCAGGCTACACAGCCACACCCAGGCTACACAGTCACACCCAGGCTACACAACAACACACCCAGGCTACATAGTCACACCCAGGCTATATAGTCACACCCAGACTACAAAGTCACACCCAGGCTATACAGTCACACCCAGGCTACACAGTCACACCCAGGCTATATAGTCACACCCAGGCTACACAGTCACACCCAGGCTACAGAGTCACACCCAGGCTACACAGTCACACCCAGGCTACATAGTCACACCCAGGCTACACATTCACACCTAGTTAACACAGTTACACCCAGGCTACACAGTCACACCCAGGCTACACAGTCACACCCAGGCTACACAGTCACACCCAGGCTATATAGTCACACCCAGTCTACACAGTCATACCCAGGCTAAACAGTCACACCCAGGCTACACAGTCACACCCAGGCTACACAGTCACACCCAGGCTATATAGTCACACCCAGTCTACACAGTCACACCCAGGCTAAACAGCCACACCCAGGCTACACGGTCACACCCAGGCTATACAGTCATACTCAGGCTACACAGTCACACCCAGGTTACACAGTCACACCCAGGCTACATAGTCACACCCAGGCTACACATTCACACCCAGTCTACACAGTCACACCCAGGCTACACAGTCACACCCAGGCTACAGAGTCACACCCAGGCTACACAGTCACACCCAGGCTACACGGTCTCACCCAGGCTACACAGTCACGCCCAGGCTACACAGTCACACCCAGGCTACACAACAACACACCCAGGCTAGACAACAACAACACCCAGGCTACATAGTTACCCCCAGGCTACACAGCAACACACCCAGGCTACACAACAACAACACCCAGGCTACATAGTCACACCCAGGCTACACAACAACACATCCAGGCTACACAACAACAACACCCAGGCTACATAGTCACATCCAGGCTACAAACAACACACCCAGGCTACACAACAGCAACACCCAAGCTACATTGTCACAACCAGGCTACACAGCAACACACCCAGGCTACACAACAACAACACCCAGGCTACACAGTCACATCCAGGCTACACAATCACCCCAATGCTACACAGTCACACCCAGGCTACACAGCCACACCCAGGCTACATAGTCACACCCAGGTTACACAGTCACACCCAGGCTACATAGTCACACCCAGGCTACACAGCCACACCCAGGCTACATAGTCACACCCAGGCTACACAGTCACACCCAGGCTACGCAACAACACCCAGGCTACACAACAACACACCCAGGCTACACAGTCACAACCAGGCTACACAGTCACACCCAGGCTACACAGTCACACCCAGGCTACACAGTCACACCCAGGCTACACAGTCACACCCAGGCTACACAGTCACACCCAGGCTATATAGTCACACCCAGTCTACACAGTCACACCCAGGCTAAACAGTCACACCCAGGCTACACAGTCACACCCAGGCTACACAGTCACACCCAGGCTATATAGTCACACCCAGTCTACACAGTCACACCCAGGCTAAACAGTCACACCCAGGCTACACGGTCACACCCAGGCTATACAGTCACACTCAGGCTACACAGTCACACCCAGGTTACACAGTCACACCCAGGCTACATAGTCACACCCAGGCTACACATTCACACCCAGTCTACACAGTCACACCCAGGCTACACAGTAACACCCAGGCTACAGAGTCACACCCAGGCTACACAGTCACACCCAGGCTACACGGTCTCACCCAGGCTACACAGTCACGCCCAGGCTACACAGTCACACCCAGGCTACACAACTACACACCCAGGCTAGACAACAACAACACCCAGGCTACATAGTTACCCCCAGGCTACACAGCAACACACCCAGGCTACACAACAACAACACCTAGGCTACATAGTCACACCCAGGCTACACAACAACACATCCAGGCTACACAACAACAACACCCAGGCTACATAGTCACATCCAGGCTACAAACAACACACCCAGGCTACACAACAGCAACACCCAAGCTACATTGTCACAACCAGGCTACACAGCAACACACCCAGGCTACACAACAACAACACCCAGGCTACACAGTCACATCCAGGCTACACAATCTCGCCAATGCTACACAGTCACACCCAGGCTACACAGCCACACCCAGGCTACATAGTCACACCCAGGTTACACAGTCACACCCAGGCTACATAGTCACACCCAGGCTACACAGCCACACCCAGGCAACATAGTCACACCCAGGCTACACAGTCACACCCAGGCTACGCAACAACACCCAGGCTACACAACAACACACCCAAGCTACACAGTCACACCCAGGCTACACAGTCACACCCAGGCTACACAGTCACACCCAGGCTACGCAGTCACAACCAGGCTACACAGTCACACAAAGCCTAAACAACAACACACTCGGGCTACACAGTCACACCCAGGCTACACAGTCACACCCAGGCTAAACAGTCACCCAGGCTACAAAGCCACACGCAGGCTACGCAGTCAGACCCAGGCTACACAGTTACACCCAGGCTGCACAGTCACACCCAGGCTACACAGTCACACCCAGGCTACAGAGTCACACCCAGGCTACACAGTCACACCCAGGGTACACAGTCACACCCAGGCTACATAGTCATACCCAGGCTACACAGTCATACCCAGGCTTCACAGTAACACCCAGGCTACACAGTCACACCCAGGCTACACAAAAACACACCCAGGCTACATAGTCACACCCAGGCTATATAGTCACACCCAGACTACAAAGTCACACCCAGGCTATACAGTCACACCCAGGCTACCCAGTCACACCCAGGCTACACAGTCACACACAAGCTATATAGTCACACCCAGTCTACACAGACACACCCAGGCTACACAGTCACACCCAGGCTACACGGTCACACCCAGGCTATACAGTCACACTCTGGCTACACAGTCACACCCAGGTTACACAGTCACACCCAGGCTACATAGTCACACCCAGGCTACACATTCACACCCAGTCTACACAGTCACACCCAGGCTACAGAGTCACACCCAGGCTACAGAGTCACACCCACGCTACACAGTCACACCCTGGCTACACGGTCTCACCCAGGCTACACAGTCACGCCCAGGCTACACAGTCACACCCAGGCTACACAGCCACACCCAGGCTACATACTCACATCCAGGCTACACAGTCACACCCAGGCTATGCAACAACACCAAGACTACACAACAACACACCCAGGCTACACAGCCACAGCAAGGCTACACAGTCACACCCAGGCTACACAGTCACACCCAGGCTACACAGTCACACCCAGGCTACACACTCACACCCAGGCTACACAGTCACGCCCAGGCTACACACTCACACCCAGGCTACAGAGTCACACCAAGGCTAAACAACAACACACCCAGGCTACACAGTTACACCCAGGCTACACAACAACACACCCAGGCTACATAGTCACACCCAGGCTACATGGTCACACCCAGGCTACACAGTCACACCCAGGCTACGCAACAACACACCCATGCTACATAGTCACACCCAGGCTACACAACAACACACCCAGGCTACAAAACAACAACACCCAGGTTACATAGTCACATTCAGGCTACACAACAACACACCCAGGCTACACAACAACAACACCCAGGCTACATAGTCACACCCAGGCTATACAGCAGGACCACACCCAGGCTACATAGTCACACTCAGGCTACACAACACCACACCAAGGCTACATAGTCACACCCAGGCTAGACAACAACAACACCCAGGCTACATAGTCACACCCAGGCTACACAGCAACACACCCAGGCTTCACAACAACAACACCCTGGCTACATAGTCACACCCAGGCTACACAACAACATATCCAGGCTACACAATAAGAACACCCAGGCTACACAGTCACACCCAGGCTACACAACAACACACCCAGGCTACATAGTCACACCCAGGCTATATAGTCACACCCAGACTACAAAGTCACACCCAGGCTATACAGTCACACCCAGGCTACCCAGTCACACCCAGGCTACACAGTCACACGCAGGCTATATAGTCACACCCAGTCTACACAGACACACCCAGGCTACACAGTCACACCCAGGCTACACGGTCACACCCAGGCTATACAGTCACACTCTGGCTACACAGTCACACCCAGGTTACACAGTCACACCCAGGCTACATAGTCACACCCAGGCTACACATTCACACCCAGTCTACACAGTCACACCCAGGCTACAGAGTCACACCCAGGCTACAGAGTCACACCCAGGCTACAGAGTCACACCCTGGCTACACGGTCTCACCCAGGCTACACAGTCACGCCCAGGCTACACAGTCACACCCAGGCTACACAGCCACACCCAGGCTACATACTCACATCCAGGCTACACAGTCACACCCAGGCTATGCAACAACACCCAGGCTACACAACAACACACCCAGGCTACACAGCCACACCAAGGCTACACAGTCACACCCAGGCTACACAGTCACACCCAGGCTACACAGTCACACCCAGGCTACACACTCACACTCAGGCAACACAGTCACGCCCAGGCTACACACTCACACCCAGGCTACAGAGTCACACCAAGGCTAAACAACAACACACCCAGGCTACACAGTTACACCCAAGCTACACAACAACACACCCAGGCTACATAGTCACACCCAGGCTACATGGTCACACCCAGGCTACACAGTCACACCCAGGCTACGCAACAACACACCCAGGCTACATAGTCACACCCAGGCTACACAACAACACACCCAGGCTACAAAACAACAACACCCAGGTTACATAGTCACATTCAGGCTACACAACAACACACCCAGGCTACACAACAACAACACCCAGGCTACATAGTCACACCCAGGCTATACAGCAGGACCACACCCAGGCTACATAGTCACACTCAGGCTACACAACACCACACCAAGGCTACATAGTCACACCCAGGCTAGACAACAACAACACCCAGGCTACATAGTCACACCCAGGCTACACAACAACACATCCAGGCTACACAATAAGAACACCCAGGCTACATAGTCACATCCAGGCTACAAACAACACACCCAGGCTACACAACAGCAACACCCAAGCTACATAGACACACCCAGGCTACACAGTCACACCCAGGCTACGCAACAACACACCCAGGCTGCATAGTCACACCCGGGCTACACAGTCACACCCAGGCTTCGCAACAACACACCCAGGCTACATAGTCACACCCAGGCTACACAACAACACACCCAAGCTACACAACAACAACACCCAGGCTACATAGTCACTCCCTGGCTACTAAGTCACACCCAGGGTACTCAACAACACACCTAAGCTGCACAGTCACACCCAGGCTACACAGTCACACCCAGGCTACGCAACAACACACCCAGGCTTCATAGTCACACCCAGACTACACAACAACACACCCAGACTAGACAACAACAACACCCAGGTTACCTAGTCACATCCAGGCTACAAACAACACACCCAGGCTACACAACAACAACACCCAGGCTACATAGTCACACCCAGGCTTCACAGCAACACCACACCCAGGCCACATAGTCACACTCAG
This sequence comes from Cherax quadricarinatus, assembly GCF_038502225.1. Classification (NCBI taxonomy): domain Eukaryota; kingdom Metazoa; phylum Arthropoda; class Malacostraca; order Decapoda; family Parastacidae; genus Cherax; species Cherax quadricarinatus. Next base: position 28,829,615 of record NC_091310.1, on the reverse strand, counting down.
CCTACACAACACCACACCCAGGCTACATAGTCACACCCAGGCTACACAATGACACACTCAAGCTACACAACAACAACACCCAGGCTACATAGTCAAACCCAGGCTACACAGCAACACCACACCTAGGCTACACAACAACAACACCCAGGCTACAGAGTCACACCTAAGCTACACAACAACAATACCCAGGCTACACAACAACACACCCGAGGCTACACAACAACACAACCTGGCTACAGTGCAACACACCCAGGGTACACAACAACACACCCAGGCTACACAACAACACACCCAGGCTACACAACAACACACCCAGGCTACACAACAACACACCCGAGGTTACAAAATAACACACTCAGGCTACACAACAACACACTCAGGTTACACAACAACACACTCAGGCTACACAACACACCAAGGCTACACAACAACACAGTCAATCTACACAGCAACACACCCAGGCTACACAACAACACCCAGGCTCCACAGCAACACAGACCACACAACAACACACTCAGGCTACACAGCGACACACCCAAGCTACACAACAACACCCAGGCTACGCAACATCACCCAGGCTCCACAGCAACACAGACCACACAACACACCCAGGCTACACAACAACACACCCAGGCTACACAACAAGACACCCAGGCTACACAACAACACACCCGAGGTTACACAATAACACACTCAGGCTACACAACAACACACTCAGGTTACACAGCAACACACTCAGGCTACACAACAACACACCAAGGCTACACAACAACACAGTCAATCTACACAGCAACACACCCAGGCTACACAACAACACCCAGGCTCCACAGCAACACAGACCACACAACAACACACTCAGGCTACACAGCGACACACCCAAGCTACACAACAACACCCAGGCTACACAACAACACCCAGGCTACACAACAACACACTCAGGCTACACAACAACACACCCAGGCTACACAATAACACACCCAGGCTACACAGCAACACACCAAGGCTTCACAACAACACATTCAGGCTACACAACAACACACTCAGGCTACACAACAACACACTCAGGCTACACAACAACACACTCAGGCTACACAACAACACCCAGGATACAGAACAACACACTCAGGCTACACAACAACACCCAGGATACAGAACAACACACTCAGGCTACACAACAACACCCAGGATACAGAACAACACACTCAGGCTACACAACAACACACTCAGGCTACACAACAACACCCAGGCTACACAACAACACACTCAGGCTCCACAACAACGCACTGAGGCTACACAACGACACACCCTGGCTACACAACGACACACCCAGGCTACACAACAACACCCAGGATACAGAACAACACACTCAGGCTACACAACAACACACTCAGGCTACACAACAACACCCAGGCTACACAACAACACACTCAGGCTCCACAACAACGCACTGAGGCTACACAACGACACACCCAGGCTACACAACGACACACCCAGGCTACACAACGACACACCCAGGCTACACAACGACACACCCAGGCTACACAACGACACACCCAGGCTACACAACAACACACCCAGGCTACACAACGACACACCCTGGCTACACAACGACACACCCAGGCTACACAACAACACACCCAGGCTACACAACGACACACCCAGGCTACACAACGACACACCCTGGCTACACAACGACACACCCAGGCTACACAACAACACACCCAGGCTACACAACGACACACCCAGGCTACACAACAACACTCTCAGGCTACACAACAACACACTCAGACTTCAGAACAACACACTCAGGCTACACAACAACACACCCAGGCTACACAACAACACACCCAGGCTACACAACAACACACTCAGGCTACACAACAATACACTCAGGCTACACAACAACACACTCAGGCTACACAACAACACACTCAGGCTACACAACAACGCACTCAGGCTACACAACAACACACTCAGGCTACACAACAACACACCCAGGCTACACAACAACGCACTCAGGCTACACATCAACACACTCAGGCTACACAAGAAGACACTCAGGCTACACAACAACACACTCAGGCTACACAACAACACACTCAGGCTACACAACAACACACTCAGGCTACACAACAACACACTCATGCTACACAACAACGCACTCAGGCTACACAACAACGCACTCAGGCTACACAACAACACACCCAGGCTACACAACAACGCACTCAGGCTACACATCAACACACTCAGGCTACACAAGAAGACACTCAGGCTACACAACAACACACTCAGGCTACACAACAACACACTCAGGCTACACAACAACACACTCAGGCTACACAACAACACACTCAGGCTACACAAGAAGACACTCAGGCTACACAACAACGCACTCAGGCTACACATCAACACACTCAGGCTACACAAGAACACACTCAGGCTACACAACAACACACTCAGGCTACACAACAACACACTCAGGCTACACAACAACACACTTAGGCTACACAACAACACACTCAGGCTACACAACAACACACTCAGGCTACACAACAACACACTCAGGCTACACAACAACACACTCAGGCTACACAACAACACACTCAGGCTACACAACAACACTCTCAGGCTACACAACAACGCACTCAGGCTACACATCAACACACTCAGGCTACACAACAACACACTCAGGCTACACAACAACGCACTCTGGCTACACATCAACACACTCAGGCTACACAACAACACACTCAGGCTACACAAGAACACACTCAGGCTACACAACAACACACTCAGGCTACACAACAACACACTCAGGCTACACAACAACACACTTAGGCTACACAACAACACACTCAGGCTACACAACAACACACTCAGGCTACACAACAACACACTCAGGCTACACATCAACACACTCAGGCTACACAACAACACACTCAGGCTACACAACAACACACTCAGGCTACACAACAACGCACTCAGGCTACACATCAACACACTCAGGCTACACAACAACACACTCAGGCTACACAACAACGCACTCTGGCTACACATCAACACACTCAGGCTACACAACAACACACTCAGGCTACACATCAACACACTCAGGCTACACAACAACACACTCAGGCTACACAACAACACACTCAGGCTACACAACAACACACTCAGGCTACACAACAACACACTCAGGCTACACAACAACACACTCAGGCTACACAACAACACACAGGCTCCAAAACAACACACTCAGGCTACACAACAACACACTCAGGCTACACAACAACACCCAGGCTACACAACAACACACTCAGGCTACACAACAACACACTCAGGCTACACAACAACACACTCAGGCTACATAACAACACCCAGGCTACACAACAACACACTCAGGCTACACAACAACACACTCAGGCTACACAACAACACACTCAGGCTACACAACAACACACTCAGGCTGCACAACAACACACCCAGGATACACAACAACACCCAGGCTACACAACAACACACTTAGGCTACACAACAACACACTCAGGCTACACAACAACACACTCAGGCTACACAACAACACACTCAGGCTACACAACAACACACTCAGGCTACACAACAACACACTCAGGCTACACAACAACACCCAGGATACACAACAACACACTCAGGCTACACAACAACACCCAGGATACACAACAACACACTCAGGCTACACAACAACACACTCAGGCTACACAACAACACACTCAGGCTACACAACAACACACTCAGGCTCCACAACAACACACTCAGGCTACACAACAACACACTCAGGCTACACAACAACACACCCAGGCTACACAACAACACACTCAGGCTACACAACAACACACTCAGGCTACACAACAACACACTCAGGCTACACAACAACACACTCAGGCTACACAAGAACACACTCAGGCTACACAACAACACCCAGGCTACACAACAACACACTCAGGCTCCACAACAACACACTCAGGCTACACAACAACACCCAGGCTACACAACAACACATTCAGGCTACACAACAACACACTCAGGCTACACAACAACACATTCAGGCTACACAAGAACACCCAGGCTACACAAGAACACCCAGGCTACACAACAACACCCAGGCTACGCAACAACACCCAGGCTACACAACAACACACTCAGGCTGCACTGCAACACACCCAGGCTACACAACAACACACTCAGGCTACACAACAACACACTCAGGCTACACAAGAACACCCAGGCTCCACAGCAACACACTCAGGCTACACAACAACACACTCAGGCTACACAACAACACACCCAGGATACACAACAACACACTCAGGCTACACAAGAACACCCAGGCTCCACAGCAACACACTCAGGCTACACAACAACACACTCAGGCTACACAACAACACACCCAGGCTACACAACAACACACTCAGGCAACACAACAACACACCCAGGATACACAACAACACACTCAGGCTACACAAGAACACCCAGGCTCCACAGCAACACACTCAGGCTACACAACAACACACTCAGGCTCCAAAACAACACACTCAGGCTACACAACAACACACTCAGGCTCCAAAACAACACACCCAGGCTACACAACAACACACTCAGGCTACACAACAACACACTCAGGCTACACAACAACACACCCAGGCTACACAACAACACACTCAGGCTACACAAGAACACCCAGGCTCCACAGCAACACACTCAGGCTACACAGCAACACACTCAGGCTCCAAAACAACACACTCAGGCTACACAACAACACACCCAGGCTACACAACAACACACCCAGGCTACACAAGAACACACTCATGCTACACAACAACACACCCAGGCTACACAACAACACACTCAGGCTACACAACAGCACACAGGCTCCACAACAACACACTCAGGCTACACAACAACACACTCAGGCTACACAACAACACACTCAGGCTACACAACAACACACTCAGGCTACACAACAACACCCAGGCTACACAACAACACACTCAGGCTACACAACAACACACTCAGGCTACACAACAACACCCAGGCTACACAACAACACACTCAGGCTACACAACAACACACTCAGGCTACACAACAACACACTCAGGCTACACAACAACACCCAGGCTACACAACAACACACTCAGGCTACACAACAACACACTAGGCTACACAACAACACACTCAGGCTACACAACAACACACTCAGGCTACACAACAACACACTTAGGCTACACAACAACACACTCAGGCTACACAACAACACACTCAGGCTACACAACAACACACTCAGGCTACACAACAACACACTCAGGCTACACAACAACACACTCAGGCTACACAACAACACTCTCAGGCTACACAACAACGCACTCAGGCTACACATCAACACACTCAGGCTACACAACAACACACTCAGGCTACACAACAACGCACTCTGGCTACACATCAACACACTCAGGCTACACAACAACACACTCAGGCTACACAAGAACACACTCAGGCTACACAACAACACACTCAGGCTACACAACAACACACTCAGGCTACACAACAACACACTTAGGCTACACAACAACACACTCAGGCTACACAACAACACACTCAGGCTACACAACAACACACTCAGGCTACACATCAACACACTCAGGCTACACAACAACACACTCAGGCTACACAACAACACACTCAGGCTACACAACAACGCACTCAGGCTACACATCAACACACTCAGGCTACACAACAACACACTCAGGCTACACAACAACGCACTCTGGCTACACATCAACACACTCAGGCTACACAACAACACACTCAGGCTACACATCAACACACTCAGGCTACACAACAACACACTCAGGCTACACAACAACACACTCAGGCTACACAACAACACACTCAGGCTACACAACAACACACTCAGGCTACACAACAACACACTCAGGCTACACAACAACACACAGGCTCCAAAACAACACACTCAGGCTACACAACAACACACTCAGGCTACACAACAACACCCAGGCTACACAACAACACACTCAGGCTACACAACAACACACTCAGGCTACACAACAACACACTCAGGCTACATAACAACACCCAGGCTACACAACAACACACTCAGGCTACACAACAACACACTCAGGCTACACAACAACACACTCAGGCTACACAACAACACACTCAGGCTGCACAACAACACACCCAGGATACACAACAACACCCAGGCTACACAACAACACACTTAGGCTACACAACAACACACTCAGGCTACACAACAACACACTCAGGCTACACAACAACACACTCAGGCTACACAACAACACACTCAGGCTACACAACAACACACTCAGGCTACACAACAACACCCAGGATACACAACAACACACTCAGGCTACACAACAACACCCATGATACACAACAACACACTCAGGCTACACAACAACACACTCAGGCTACACAACAACACACTCAGGCTACACAACAACACACTCAGGCTCCACAACAACACACTCAGGCTACACAACAACACACTCAGGCTACACAACAACACACCCAGGCTACACAACAACACACTCAGGCTACACAACAACACACTCAGGCTACACAACAACACACTCAGGCTACACAACAACACACTCAGGCTACACAAGAACACACTCAGGCTACACAACAACACCCAGGCTACACAACAACACACTCAGGCTCCACAACAACACACTCAGGCTACACAACAACACCCAGGCTACACAACAACACATTCAGGCTACACAACAACACACTCAGGCTACACAACAACACATTCAGGCTACACAAGAACACCCAGGCTACACAAGAACACCCAGGCTACACAACAACACCCAGGCTACGCAACAACACCCAGGCTACACAACAACACACTCAGGCTGCACTGCAACACACCCAGGCTACACAACAACACACTCAGGCTACACAACTTCAGCCTGCAAGCCTTTCCCAGGTACACCTTTCAGCCTGCACCCCAAGCCTCATCCCAGGTGCACCCTTCAGCCTGCACCACAAGCCTTACCCCAGGTACGCCCTTCAGCCTGCACAACAAGCCTCACCCCCAGGTATACCCTTCAGTCTGCACCCCAAGCCTATGCCCTAGGTACATCTTTCAGCCTGCACCACAAGCCTTACCCCAGGTGCACCCTTCAGCCTGCACCACAAGCCTTACCCCAGGTGCACCTTTCAGCCTGCACCACAAGCCTTACCCCAGGTGCACCCTTCAGCCTGCACCACAAGCCTTACCCCAGGTGCACCTTTCAGCCTGCACCCCAAGCCTCACGCCCAGGTACACCCCTTCAGCCTGCACCCCAAGCCTTACCCCATGTACACCGTTCAGCCTGCACCACAAGCCTTTCCCCAAGGTACAACCTTCAGCCTGCGCCACAAGTCTTATCTCAGACACACTTTTCAGCCTACACCAAAAGCCTTACCCCGGGTATACCCTTCATTCTGCACCGCAAGCCTTACCCCGGGTATTCCCTTCAACCTGCACTCCAAGCCTCACTCCCAGGTATACCCTTCAGCCTGCTCCCCAACCCTCACCCCAAGGTACACCCTTCAGCCTGCACGACAAGCCTCACCCCCAGGTACACCCTTCAGCCTGCACACCAAGCCTCACCCCAGGTACACCCTTCAGCCTGCACCCCAAGCCTCACCCCGAGGTTCACCCTTCAGTTTGTACCCCAAGCCTTACCCGGGATATACCCTTCAGCCTACACCACTAGCTTCACTCCCAGGTACACCCTTCACTCCCAGGTACACCCTTCAGCCTGCACCTCAAGCCTCACACCAAGCTAAACCCTTCAGCCTGCACAAGCCTTATCCCCAGGTACACCTTTCAGCCTGCACCACTATCCATATCCCCAGGTACACCCATCAGCCTGCACCAAAAGCCTTACCCCAGCTACACCCTTCAGCCTGCACCACAAGCCTCTCGCCCAGGTATACCCTTCAGTCTGCACCACAAGCCTTACCCAAGGTGCACCCTTCAGCCTGCACCACAAGCCTTAGCGCAGGTGAACCTTTCAGCCTGCACCACAAGCCTTACCCCAGGTACACCCTTTAACCTGCACCCCAAGCCTCACGCCCAGGTACACCCTTCAGCCAGTACCCCAAGACTCACCCCAGGTGCACCCTTCAGCCTGCCCCCCAAGCCTAACCCCCAGGTACATCTTTCAGCCTGCACCACAAGCCTTACCTCAGGTGCACCCTTCAGCATGCACCACAAGCCTTACCCCAGGTGCACCCTTCAGCCTGCACCACAAGCCTTACCCCAGGTGCACCCTTCAGGATGCACCACAAACCTTACCACAGGTACACCCTTCAGCCTACACCCGAAGGATAAACCCCAGGCACACCCTTCAGCCTACACCACAATCCTCAACCCCCGGGACACCCTTCAGCCTGCACCACAAGCCTCACTCTCAGGTACAGCCTTCAGTCTGCACTAAAAGCCTCACCGCCAGGGACACCCTTCAGCCTGCACCACAAGCCTCACACACAGGTACACCCTTCAGCCTACACCACAATCCTCAACCCCCGGGACACCCTTCAGCCTGCACCACAAGCCTCACCCCGAGGTACGCCCTTAAGCCTGCACCACAAGCCTCACCCCCAGGTACACCCTTCAGCCTGCACCACAAGCCTCACCCCCAGGTACACCCTTCAGCCTACACCACAAGCCTCACCCCCAGGTACACCCTTCAGCCTACACCACAAGCCTCACCCCCAGGTACACCCCTCAGCCTACACCACAAGCCTCACCCCCAGGTACACCCTTCAGCCTAGACCACAAGCCTCATCCCAAGTACACCCTTCAGCCTGCTCCCTAACCCTCACCCCAAGGTTCACCCTTTAGCCTGCACCACAAGCCTTACCCCAGGTACACCCTTCATCCTGCACCACAAGTCTTATCCCCAGGTACACCCTTCAGCCTGCACCCCAAGCCTCATCCCAGGTACACCCTTCAGCCTGCAACCCAAGCCTTACCCCAGATACACCCTTCAGCCTGCACCAAAAGCCTTACCCCAGGTACGCCTTTCAGTCTGCACCACAAGCCTCCCCCCAGGTATACCCTTCAGTCTGCACCCCAAGCCTAAGCCCGAGGTACATCTTTCAGCCTGCACCACAAGCCTTACCCCAGGTGCATCCTTTAGCCTGCACCCCAAGGCTCACCCCAGGTACACCCTTTAGCCTGCACCCCAAGCCTTACCCCATGTACACCCTCCAGGATGCACCACAAGCCTTTCCCCAGGTACACCCTTCAGCCTACACTCCAAGGATCACCCCCAGGTACACCCTTCAGCATACACCACAATCCTCAACCCCCGGTACACCCTACAGCCTGCACCACAAGCCTGACCCTCAGGTACACCCTCCAGCATGCACCCAAAGACTCACCCCCGGGTACACCTTTCAGCCTGCAACAGAAGCCTCACCCCGAGGTATACCCTTCAGCCTGCACCCCAAGCCTCAACCCCAGGCATACCCTTCAGGCTGCACCCCAAGCCTAACCCCCCGGTACACATTTCAGCCTGCACCACAAGCCCCTTACCCCAGTTACACCCTTTAGCCTACACTCCAAGCCTCATCCCCAGGCACACCCTTCAGCCTGCACCACAAGCCTCACTCTCAGGTACAGCCTTCAGCCTGCACCACAAGCATTAGCCCCAGGTACACCCTTCAGGTTGCGCCACAAGCCTCACCCCCAGATATACCCTTCAGCCTGCACCACAAAACTCACCCTTAGGTATACCCTTCAGTCTGCACCCCAAGTCTAACCCCCAGGTACACCTTTCAGCCTGCATCACAATCCTTACCCCAAGTACACTCTTTAGCCTACACTCAAAGTCTCAAAACCAGGCACACCCTTCAGCCTACACAACAAGCCTCACCCCCAGGTATACCCTCCAGCGTGCACCCCAAGACACTCAGGCTACACAACAACACACCCAGGCTACACAACAACACACTCAGGCTACACAACAACATCCAGGCTACACAACAACACACTCAGGCTACACAACAACACACTCAGGCTACACAACAACACACTCAGGCTACACAACAACACACTCAGGCTACACAACAACACACCCAGGCTACACAACAACACCCAGGCTACACAACAACACACTCAGGCTACACAACAACACACTCAGGCTACACAACAACACACTCAATCTACACAACAACACACTCAGGCTACACAACAACACACTCAGGCTACACAACAACACACTCAGGCTACACAACAACACACTCAGGCTACACAACAACACACTCAGGCTACACAACAACACACTCAGGCTTCACAACAACACACCCAGGCTACACAACAACACACTCAGGCTACACAACAACACACCCAGGCTACACAACAAACACTCAGGCTACACACTCAGGCTACACAACAACACAGGCTACACAACAACACACCAGGCTACACAACAACACACTCAGGCTACAACAACACACTCAGGCTCAGGCTACACAACAACACACTCAGGCTACACAACAACACACTCAGGCTACACAACAACACACTCAGGCTACACAACAACACACTCAGGCTACACAACAACACACTCAGGCTACACAACAACACACTCAGGCTACACAACAACACAGGCCAGGCTACACAACAACACACTCAGGCTACACAACAACACACTCAGGCTACACAACAACACACTCAGGCTACACAGCAACACACCCAGGCTACACAACAACAACTAACACACCAGGCTACACAACAACACACTCAGGCTGCACAGCAACACACCCACTAACAACAACACACCAGGCTACACAACAACACACTCAGGCTACACAACAACACACTCAGGCTACACAACAACACACTCAGGCTACACAACAACACACTCAGGCTACACAACAACACACCCAGGCTACACAACAACACACTCAGGCTACACAACAACACACTCAGGCTACACAACAACACCCACACTCAGGCTACACAACAACACCCAGGCTACACAACAACACACTCAGGCTACACAACAACACACTCAGGCTACACAACAACACACTCAGGCTACACAACAACACACTCAGGCTACACAACAACACACTCAGGCTACACAACAACACACTCAGGCTACACAACAACACCCAGGCTACACAACAACACACTCAGGCTACACAACAACACACTCAGGCTACACAACAACACATTCAGGCTACACAACAACACCCAGGCTACACAACAACACACTCAGGCTACACAACAACACACTCAGGCTACACAACAACACCCAGGCTACACAACAACACACTCAGGCTACACAACAACACACTCAGGCTACACAACAAAACACCCAGGCTACACAACAACACACCCAGGCTACACAACAACACACTCAGGCTCAGGCTACACAACAACACCCAGGCTACACAACAACACACTCAGGCTACACAACAACACACTCAGGCTACACAACAACACACACAGGCTACACAACAACACACTCAGGCTACACAACAACACACTCAGGCTACACAACAACACACTCAGGCTACACAACAACACAGGCTACACAACAACACCCAGGCTACACAACAACACACTCAGGCTACACAACAACACACTCAGGCTACACAACAACACACCCAGGCTACACAACAACACACTCAGGCTACACAACAACACACTCAGGCTACACAACAACACACTCAGGCTACACAACAACACACTCAGGCTACACAACAACACACTCAGGCTACACAACAACACACTCAGGCTACACAACAACACACTCAAGCTACACAACAACACACTCAGGCTACACAACAACACACTCAGGCTCCAAAACAACACACTCAGGCTACACAACAACACACCCAGGATACACAACAACACACTCAGGCTCCAAAACAACACACTCAGGCTACACAACAACACACCCAGGCTACACAACAACACACTCAGGCTACACAACAACACACTCAGGCTACACAACAACACACTCAGGCTACACAACAACACACTCAGGCTACACAACAACACACTCAGGCTACACAACAACACACTCAGGCTACACAACAACACACTCAGGCTACACAACAACACACTCAGGCTACACAACAACACACCCAGGCTACACAACAACACACTCAGGCTACACAACAGGCTACACAACAACACACTCAGGCTACACAAACACACTCAGGCTACACAACAACACACTCAGGCTACACAACAACACACTCAGGCTACACAACAACACACCCAGGCTAAACAACAACACACTCAGGCTCAGTCTACAGAACAACACACTCAGGCTACACAACAACACACTCAGGCTTCACAACAACACACCCAGGCTACACAACAACACCCAGGCTACACAACAACACACTCAGGCTACACAACAACACACTCTGGCTACACAACAACACACTCACGCTACACAACAACACACTCAGGCTACACAACAACACACTCAGGCTCAGGCTACACAACAACACACTCAGGCTACACAACAACACACTCAGGCTACACAACAACACCCAGGCTACACAACAACACACTCAGGCTACACAACAACACACAGGCTCAGGCTACACAACAACACACTCAGGCTACACAACAACACACTCAGGCTACACAACAACACACTCAGGCTACACAACAACACAGGCTACACAACAACACACTCAGGCTACACAACAACACACCCAGGCTACACAACAACACACCCAGGCTACACAACAACACACTCAGGCTACACAACAACACACCCAGGCTACACAACAACACACTCAATCTACCCAACAACACACTCAGGCTACACAACATGCATTACAGTTAGTTCTATTAATCTGATAAGCTCGTAACCTTTCATAACGTAGCAAGGTAGTAGTAGTAGTAGTAAGGTAGTAGTAGTAGTAGTAAGGTAGTAGTAGTAGTAGTAGTAGTAGTAGTAGTAGTAGTAGTAGTAGTAGTAAGGTAGTAGTAGTAGTAGTAGTAACAGCATCAATAGTAGTAGTAGTAGCAGTATTGTTATTAGTAGTAGTAGCAGCAGCATCAATAGCAGTAGTAGTAGTAGTAGCAGTAGCAATATTAGTAGTAGTAGTAGTAGTAGTAGCAGTAGCAATAGTAGTAGTAGTAGTAGTAGCAGTAGCAGTAGTAGTAGTAGTAGTAGTAGCAGTAGTAGTAGTAGTAGTAGTAGTAGTAGTAGTAGTAGTAGTAGTAGTAGTAGTAGTAGTAGTTTTTGTAGTAGTGGTGGTAGCAAATTTAAATTCTAAATTCACCTTTTCTGCCTATTGGACTATTTGTTATGCAGTACTTCATGACATCCTTACGTAACGTTTTCATGTCAACACTGTGACCTTCGGAACTGAAGAATACGAAGAGAGCCTCTCGCTTTATTACCTTGAACTTATTCGTCTAGACAGGAGATGTAGCTGCACTTAGACTGAAGTTTAGTCCTCAGACTAAACTTCCTTAATCACTCTCTCCCTTATACTCTCCTGGCCTTCCATGTACTCTCTCTCTCTCTCTCTCTCTCTCTCTCTTTCTTTTGTTTTCTCTCCAACAGACTATAACTCACCTCCCACCAAAATAAAAGATGAGCCATTTGGTGCTCACTGGTAAGTTTTATGCCTTTTACCGTCTTTTCCCTGCAAACATTGGTCATATTCAGCTCACAGACCCATAACAAGTCAGCCTCTGAGATGTTTACACTCTTGCTATTACGATTTCACGAGTCATTGGTCATATTCCCCTCCCACTTCCCTTCTCTGCGCTTCCCTTCCCTCCCTCTCTCCTTCCCTCCCTCTCTAGGATTACCGTAATCTCTATCCTGATCCCTGGAATTAAGACTGGAAGTCTTGAATCGCGTCTGGAGAGATCTGCCGTATCCACTGTCCTGTAATGGTGATTACGCCTTCCGCGCCGCCTCGCTCCTGCACCATCAAGGCCCCTTTCATTACCTACTTTTCCCATTTTTCTGGAGAATAGACGGCCGCGTTTCTTACACAAGTGATGATGAGGGATTCCAGCGGTAAAGTTTGGCACTGGGTCCATGAAAGTGGCTCCTTGTGGCATCGTGGTGGCACTCTCAGATGACCCAGAGTGAAGACATTCCACTCAGGCGACTGCTGACTTTATATGCTTCAGTAATTTGTTTAATCACCCCGAGTTTATTTATATACACTTTTTTTACCCTCAGACACTGGATGGATTAGATGAAGAGAGGCTTTATTCGGATAATTAACCCAGAAGGGTTAATATATCCAGGATAAACCAAGAGAGCCAAGCAATGTGGTATATTTCCTTTATGTACTTAAATCCTTGAGAATTCGACTCCCGATAGTCACCTAAGTCCTGCGCACCTATTTACAACTAGGTGAAGGAAAGGTTTAATGTGTTAGGAGATTTACCCACGCGTCTCACGCATATACCGGAGATATAAGTAAGGTGCTTACGATATCTTACTTAAGAAAAACCCAAAAATAATGACAACAGAGATGTGGATGAGTGGAAGAGCTGCCAAGGAGAGTCATTCATGTTAGCACTCTTAAGTAATTGTAAAAATAGGCTAAACAAATACATAAATCAGCATGATTAGTTGTACGATTGTGTGCATGGCTAAAATAAGGTACAGGAATTAATAGAACGGTAAAAATAGCACTGGTACATATAGCTCAGTAAAAAGACAGCGCTGCTTAAAATAGTTTAGGAGAAAAGTAGGAAAAAAAACAGTCTATATTTTTCAATTATTTTTTGTTTTTGTTTTATATATAAAAATGTTGGATGTTGATTAGATTAGATTAACTTAGGCAAGAGTATGTTAGGGTAGATGGGTCATTTTTCCTGAAATTTCATTTATGCCAGTTTTAACCAAGCCTTTTTCTGCATTTTCACTCGTGCGTCTTTCACTAGAGACCGTGTGAGGGAGGTTCCTGGCAGGTGCCGGGAGACCCACGGCACTGCTTCACTGTTATGATGATTTTATATTCTGACTTAGTGCTTTCCAAAACTGTTCCTGATTAGCCGGGTTGTGGTGCAAACGTTGGACTGCGAGAAGAGGGCATTAACAACTTGGTCGACCAGGCTAGCACTCTGGTCTAGGTCTAGGACCGAGCTGCAGGGGTGGTGACCCCTGGAAATCAACGTTAGTCAAAACCAGTGACTCAGATGAAGAATAAAATATATGTACAACACTTGCCCACACTTCTAAGACACTCACATAAGCCTGTTGGATGTCCAAGCCCCTAGCACTTAAAACTTCCTTTACCTTCTCCTAGGACGATCTCTACTCCTTCTTTCGTCCACTTCCTCCTAGTCATCTTATTTTGCTCCATCCTCTCTAAATGTCTTACTTCAACAATCATTCCTCAGGCCTCTGAATAATACTTTTGGTAACCCAAAAATCACATAATCTCTGAGTGCCTAATTCTCTACATAGTATTCGCACCTTACATTGCCACCAAATACTATATCCTCACTGTCTCCAGCATAGGTGTGAAGCATGGGTTTTAAACGTTGCAGCATCACTGTAACGTTTAAAACTTACGTTTCACACCCACACAACTCTGGTACATTTAACTTTCTGCCTCCATGGATAAGGTTCTTTCTCTCCATAGATGATTTACTGTCACATTCACCTTTTTCTCTTCATTAATTCAATGGTTCACCTCATCTCTCAAAACCGTCAGCCGGCAGATCAACTCTCAGATATCTGAACACATTCACTTCCACCACTCTCCCTCCTTCCAATATGATATCCAATCTTTAATTACCCAAATATTTTGTTACTCTTATCACTTTGCTCTTTCCTATATTCAGTTTTAATTTCCTTCTTCAACACATCCTCTCAAATTCCTCCGACTTTTCTTCAGAATCTCCCTTAAGAGCTGTCTCAACAACACTGTAATAACTTCCATTTTGTTTCAAATTCATTATCTTTGAATCCCACACAATTTCACAACACCCCAGATTTTACTTCTTTTACAACCCCATCTATACTCATGTTACACAACCATGGTGACTTCAAACATTCCTGTCTGCTTTTACCAGAAAACAGAAAGTGAGTGAGTGAGAGAGAGAGAGAGAGAGAGGAGAGAGAGAGAGAGAGAGAGAGAGAGAGAGAGAGAGAGACACAGCTTACCAATGTTAACGAGGATTTCAAGGAGGACGAAAATATCATCATTGTGGCAATTAATTGACGGCCAGATTTAACTGGCATGAAGTTGGCTGAGGTGAACAGATTGTGTCGCATTCAAGACTTTAGTCAAAGCATTCAACAGCTCTGTGAGATTCCTAGCATGGTCTCCCCGTCTCTCAGTGAGGCTGAGACGGGGATCTGAAAGACAGAAACTAGAGATATAGGGATCCGAGGGACAGTAACCTCATAGGTAGTATCCTCATAGACAGTACCTCATAGACAGTTACATCATAGACAGTTGTCTCATAGACAGTAACCTCATAGACAGTAACCTCATAGACAGTAACTTCATAGACAGTAACCTTATAGACAGTAACCTTATAGACAATAACGTTATAGACAGTAGCCACATAGGAACCACCACGTAAGAGTATAATCATAGATTATATTTTCTTGTTTCGCCATGTCCACAGTAGCAATTCCTGAATTCTGCATACTTTATCATGCAACTGTGTGTCGTTATCGAGGTTATGACTAACACAGAAGACGAGCGGCATTTGTGGACCTGAGTTGTGAAGATGGTGGTCAAGCTGTTTATGGAAACGACAACTTAAGGTATGGCTGTTATGTACGTCTAATCCGTTTCGAGGATCATTCTGTTTTTTTTTTTTTTTTTTTTTTTTGCCAGAGGCCCAGAGGCCTATCCTGCCAGGTGGGCCTGTGAGACAAAGAATAAGGTTGATCAAAGTTATGGAAGAGCCTGTGTAGACACTTTGGAAGGACCCGTGTACACACCGGGGGAGGGAGGGGTGGGAGTCCGTGTACACACGTTATAGATGGTCAGTAGAAACGGAGGCTACTACTGTACTTACTCGTACAAGAACACTCACATAAGAGCTTTTCCTGGGAATATTTTCGTACGGAAATTTACAGTGTTTCCATATCTCCTGTTACTCACGACTCAGTAGTTTGCTGCTGGTAGAGGAAATTAAAAGGAGAGGTAGGTAAAAATGGTGGTGGGGGTGGTGTTGTTGGTGATGGTGATGGGGGAGGGGAATACTGGTATTGCTAGTGATGGGGAAAGGAGAGGATGCTGGTGTTTCTGGTTTTCAGCAACGTTCATCTACTTAAAAACTTCAAATTTGAGTTACTGCAACTTCATCTTAAATATTTATTGTGCATAGAAGATAATATATATATATATATATATATATATATATATATATATATATATATAATATATATATATATATATATATATATATATATATATATATATATATATATATATATATATATATATATATATATATTATATATATATATATATATATATATATATATATATATATATATATATATATATATATATATATATATATATATATATAAACACTGATCTCTGGCTGATCAGTGTTTGTGTATATTTCGCATGCTGTCGCGAATTCCTTGCATATATATATATATATATATATATATATATATATATATATATATATATATATATATATATATATATATATATATATATATATATATTATGTGCGTTTGTGGGTGTGTGTCTTCAAGCACAAAGGTCAGATAGTAAGGAGCTTCATTCTCAAGATGAATAAATATGCTGTAAGATAAATTTCCAGGAAGCAGGAACGGGCTTGTACACATTTGCAAAGTCAACATTTCTGAAAGCACCATTGTTGCCACTCCTCTCTTGGCTAATACGGTGACTGTCTCAGCCTTGCTGCCTCCTACCTCGCAACACACACACTGTTGCATGTACGTGATGCTGGGACAACCTAGACAGTGACTTAGCGCATTCTTCAAAACTTAAAACTTTGTATTTTTATGGTACAGTGATGATCAATTCTGAAAAGAAAGCAGTCTTCCATATAAGATTCTTCAATAATAACCTTTTCTTGCAAGATGACAACCAGGGAAGTTTTGGTCTTGTTACAGGGGCTACTACGTCTTTATTCCTTGGGTGCTAAGTCTTAGCTACGGCGCCCCTGAAACTACGACGTGGCTTTTAACGACGTTACGTTGTTCCTACCCACCATAACCTACTGTTTATCGGTTCTTAAAGGCGATGCTAGCTTGCACTTTACCACCTCGCAGCTTAGCACTGGTATTGACAATATTGCTGTCGAAACACCCACACCACCCTCGGCAACACTGACGTCAGAGGCTGGAGTGCGGGGGTGGAGTGACGAAGCCGCCCACACTCTCCTCTCCCTCCCTCTTCTGAAACGAAATCCTGGAAATGAAAAAGTGACGGACGAAACAATTTCCTTGCACTAGTAATGATGAAACATAAGAATTTCCCCTTTACTAGTAATGAGGAAACAAACGAGGATTTTTGGCATTCCAGTGATAGAGAAATGTGAGAACCTCCTCCCAGTTTGGGTGACGAAAAACACGAGTTTGCCTTAAGGTGGTCATTCTCCTCGCGCCGATCAATCTGGGACTTCCTTACAACCTCTGGTAACGCCAGTTACTCCTTATATGGCTCCATCAGTGATTTTCCTTGCTCTTAGCTCTTAATGTAAGCCCTCGTACCTTGGTATAGCATCGTAGACGTGTGATCTTTGCTGTCTTCATACAGAGGACATCCTAGCGTGCCCGTCGTGGTGTTCAAGGGTACTTCCTAGACAGAGCGTGCTTCCACGTTCCACGCATGTATTGCCCAAGCAATACATGCGTGGAAGGGCGTCTTCCATGCTTGTATTCGCCGCGACCTCAATATAGGGGCACTGTCACATGCTTGTAGTCTCCGCGATCTTAATACAGGGGCTTTGATACACCCTTGTAGTCCCCTCGATCGTAATACAAGGGAACTGATGCACGCTTGTAGTCCCCTCGATATTAATACAGGGGCATTGATGCACGCTTGTAATCCCCTCAGCCGTAATACAGGGGCATTGATGCACGCTCGTAGTCCACTCGATCGTAATTCAGGGGCATTGATGCACGCTTGTAGTCCCCTCGATCTTAATACAGGGGCATTGATGCACGCTTATAGTCCCCGACATCTCCGTCCAGGTAAGTTCTTCCACGGTTTTCAGATTGCGACTGAATTTATCTTGGTCAACGTTTTGGAATAGATGAAATGTTTTAGGTCGTTATTCTGCAGTGTCAACATTTTCCAACTAGCAGAAAAGTATGAAAATAGTTGTGTTTTACTGACGAACTTGTGGCCTTTACGTGACCCTCTGGTGACCTCTACCTTCAGCGTGGCACTTGGTGACACTCACCTAACATATGACAGGAGGAACATTGTAGCAGGTCTCTAAGCTCATACCAGACAGGTTCTCCTCAAATCCAAACCCTATTTTATCTTACGATTTAACTCAGGAAATAGTAATAACCCCATTGGAAACAAACGACAGAACGGTGAGATTCGAACCCATGACAGACGAATCCTAAACCTCGCAGGTCAGTACGTTAACCACAAGCCCATGCCAGCCAACTAGGTAAATTTCTATACACAATAGTTATATTACTGTAACAAAACACATGTATTTTAGCTTGGCAATTCCATGTGCAGGAAGGGAATGGAATAACTGAATATTTTCAGGAAAATGTTATTGGCAAAATGTTTTTTTTGTGTGTGTATTATGCCATCGTTAAACATAATGTTCGAAATTTTGTTGTTGTAGGGAGTAATGGCGTCCAATTTTCGGGAAATTGACGCTATTTTGAAGAAAAAAATGATGGCTGTTGATTTCAGAAAAGGACACTAACCTTCACGGACTCAATAAACCACCCACAGTGTCTACCATAACATTAACCTCCACGGACTCAATAAACCACCCACAGTGTCTACCATAACATTAACCTCCACGGACTCAATAAACCACCCACAGTGTCTACCATAACATTAACCTCCACGGACTCAATAAACCACCCAATGTCTTCCATAACATTAACCTCCACGGACTCAATAACCACCCACAGTGTCTACCATAACATTAGGGAAGGTTATCAGCGCTGGTGTGAGGAATAATGAGGAAAGAAGATACCTCCGCCTTCTTTTATGTACCACCGTTGGATACATCATTGGATACATACACCGTTGGATACATCACTGGATACATACACCGTTGGATACATCATTGGATACATACACCGTTGGATACATCATTGGATACATACACCGTTGGATACATCACTGGATACATACACCGTTGGATACATCACTGGATACATACACCGTAGGATACATCATTGGATACATACACCGTTGGATACATCATTGGATACATACACCGTTGGATACATCATTGGATACATACACCGTTGGATACATCATTGGATACATACACCGTTGGATACATCATTGGATACATACACATTTGGATACATACATTATTTTGTACGAGAGTTATACAGTGCCAAACAGAGCTTGTTGTATTTTTCTGTCATATTCCATCACAGAGGTTCACATACTTACCTATAGTGGGATAATAGTGGGTGTTAGCGCAGGTTGGGCGGGTGTTAGTGCAGGGTGGGTGGGTGTTAGTGCAGGGTGGGTGGGTGTTAGCGCAGGGTGGGTGGGTGTTAGTGCAGGGTGGGTGGGTGTTAGTGCAGGGTGGGTGGGTGTTAGCGCAGGGTGGGTGGGTGGGTGTTAGCGCAGGGTGGGTGGGTGTTAGCGCAGGGTGGGTGGGTGTTAGCGCAGGGTGGGTGGGTGTTAGTGCAGGGTGGGTGGGTGTTAGTGCAGGGTGGGTGGGTGTTAGCGCAGGGTGGGTGGGTGTTAGTGCAGGGTGGGTGGGTGTTAGTGCAGGGTGGGTGGGTGTTAGTGCAGGGTGGGTGGGTGTTAGTGCAGGGTGGGTGGGTGTTAGCGCAGGGTGGGTGGGTGTTAGTGCAGGGTGGGTGGGTGTTAGTGCAGGGTGGGTGGGTGTTAGTGCAGGGTGGGTGGGTGTTAGCGCAGGGTGGGTGGGTGTTAGTGCAGGGTGGGTGGGTGTTAGTGCAGGGTGGGTGGGTGTTAGCGCAGGGTGGGTGGGTGGGTGTTAGCGCAGGGTGGGTGGGTGTTAGCGCAGGGTGGGTGGGTGTTAGCGCAGGGTGGGTGGGTGTTAGTGCAGGGTGGGTGGGTGTTAGTGCAGGGTGGGTGGGTGTTAGCGCAGGGTGGGTGGGTGGGTGTTAGCGCAGGGTGGGTGGGTGTTAGCGCAGGGTGGGTGGGTGTTAGCGCAGGGTGGGTGGGTGTTAGTGCAGGGTGGGCGGGTGTTAGCGCAGGGTGGGCGAGTGTTAGTGTAGGGTGGGTGGATGTTAGTGCAGGGTGGGTGGGTGTTAGCGCAGGATGGGTGGGTGTTAGCGCAGGGTGGGTGGGTGTTAGCGCAGGGTGGGCGAGGGTTAGCGCAGGGTGGGCGAGTGTTAGTGTAGGGTGGGTGGATGTTAGTGCAGGGTGGGTGGGTGTTAGCGCAGGATGGGTGGGTGTTAGCGCAGGGTGGGTGGGTGTTAGCGCAGGGTGGGCGAGGGTTAGTGCAGGGTGGGTGGATGTTAGTGCAGGGTGGGTGGGTGTTAGCGCAGGGTAGGTGGGTGTTAGTGCAGGGTGGGTGGGTGTTAGAGCAGGGTGGGTGGGTGTTAGCGCAGGGTGGGTGGGTGTTAGTGTAGGGTGGGCGGGTGTTAGCGCAGGGTGGGTGGGTGTTAGCGAAAGGTGGGTGGGTGTTAGCGCAGGGTGGGTGGGTGTTAGTGCAGGGTGGGCGAGTGTTAGCGCAGGGTGGGCGAGTGTTAGTGCAGGGTGGGTGGGTGTTAGTGTAGGGTAGGTGGGTGTTAGTGCAGGGTGGGCGAGTGTTAGTGCAGGGTGGGTGAGTCTTAGTGCAGGGTGGGTGGATGTTAGTGCAGGGTGGGTGGGTGTTAGCGCAGGATGGGTGGATGTTAGCGCAGGGTGGGTGGGTGTTAGCGCAGGGTGGGTGGGTGTAAGTGCAGGGTGGGCGAGTGTTAGCGCAGGGTTGGTGGGTGTTAGGGCAGGGTGGGCGAGTGTTAGTGCAGGGTGGGTGGATGTTAGTGCAGGGTGGGTGGGTGTTAGCGCAGGGTGGATGGGTGTTAGTGAAGAGTGGGTGGGTGTTAGCGCAGGGTGGGTGGGTGTTAGCGCAGGGTGGGTGGGTGTTAGTGCAGGGTGGGTGGGTGTTAGCGAAGGGTGGGTGGGCGTTAGCGCAGGGTGGGTGAGTGTTAGCGCATGTGGGCGGGTGTTAGTGCAGGGTGGGCGATTGTTAGTGCAGGGTGGGTGGGTGTTAGCGCAGGGTGGGTGGGTGTTAGTGCATGGTCGGTGGGTGTTAGCGCAGGGTGGGTGGGTGTTAGCGCCGGGTGGGTGGGTGTTAGTGCAGGGTAGGTGGGTGTTAGCGCAGGGTGGGTGGGTGTTAGTGCAGGGTGGGTGGGAGAGGCGCAGGGTGGGTGGGTGTTAGTGCAGGGTAGGTGGGTGTTAGCGCAGGGTGGGCGATTGGTAGTGCAGGGTGGGTGGGTGTTAGTGCTGGGTGGGTGGATGTTACTGCAGGGTGGGTGGATGTTAGTGCAGGGTGGTTGGGTGTTAGCGCAGGGTGGGTGGATGTTAGTGCAGGGTGGGTGGGTGTTAGTGCAGGGTGGGTGGATGTTAGTGCAGGGTGGGTGGATGTTAGTGCAGGGTGGGTGGATGTTAGTGCAGGGTGGGTGGATGTTAGTGCAGGGTGGGTGGGTGTTAGTGCAGGGTGGGTGGATGTTAGCGCAGGGTGGGTGGGTGTTAGCGCAGGGTGGGTGGGTGTTAGCGCAGGGTGGTTGGGTGTTAGCGCAGGGTGGGTGGGTGTTAGTGCAGGGTGGGTGGGTGTTTGTGCTGGGTGGGTGGTTGTTAGTGCAGGGTGGGTGGATGTTAGTGCAGGGTGGGTGGATGTTAGTGCAGGGTGGGTGGATGTTAGTGCAGGGTGGGTGGGTGTTAGTGCAGGGTGGGTGGGTGTTAGTGCAGGGTGGGTGGATGTTAGCGCAGGGTGGGTGGGTGTTAGCGCAGGGTGGGTGGGTGTTAGCGCAGGGTGGGTGGGTGTTAGCGCAGGGTGGGTGGGAGAGGACCCAGGGTGTGGGTGGCAGGTGGGTGGCAGGTGGGTGGTTATTGGATAACTTTGTGTATTCACTTCGAAATCTCATTACTAAATGTTCAAGCAAATTTCAAGAGCTTCCTCATACTGAGTTTATGCTGGATACATCATTCTTGTAGGACTGCGTCGTTGCTGGTTACATCATTCTTGTAGGACTGCGTCGTTGCTGGTTACATCATTCTTGTAGGACTGCGTCGTTGCTGGTTACATCATTCTTGTAGGACTGCGTCGTTGCTGGTTACATCATTCTTGTAGGACTGCGTCGTTGCTGGTTACATCATTCTTGTAGGACTGCGTCGTTGCTGGTTACATCATTCTTGTAGGACTGCGTCGTTGCTGGTTACATCATTCTTGTAGGACTGCGTCGTTGCTGGTTACATCATTCTTGTAGGACTGCGTCGTTGCTGGTTACATCATTCTTGTAGGACTGCGTCGTTGCTGGTTACATCATTCTTGTAGGACTGCGTCGTTGCTGGTTACATCATTCTTGTAGGACTGCGTCGTTGCTGGTTACATCATTCTTGTAGGACTGCGTCGTTGCTGGTTACATCATTCTTGTAGGACTGCGTCGTTGCTGGTTACATCATTCTTGTAGGACTGCGTCGTTGCTGGTTACATCATTCTTGTAGGACTGCGTCGTTGCTGGTTACATCATTCTTGTAGGACTGCGTCGTTGCTGGTTACATCATTCTTGTAGGACTGCGTCGTTGCTGGTTACATCATTCTTGTAGGACTGCGTCGTTGCTGGTTACATCATTCTTGTAGGACTGCGTCGTTGCTGGTTACATCATTCTTGTAGGACTGCGTCGTTGCTGGTTACATCATTCTTGTAGGACTGCGTCGTTGCTGGTTACATCATTCTTGTAGGACTGCGTCGTTGCTGGTTACATCATTCTTGTAGGACTGCGTCGTTGCTGGTTACATCATTCTTGTAGGACTGCGTCGTTGCTGGTTACATCATTCTTGTAGGACTGCGTCGTTGCTGGTTACATCATTCTTGTAGGACTGCGTCGTTGCTGGTTACATCATTCTTGTAGGACTGCGTCGTTGCTGGTTACATCATTCTTGTAGGACTGCGTCGTTGCTGGTTACATCATTCTTGTAGGACTGCGTCGTTGCTGGTTACATCATTCTTGTAGGACTGCGTCGTTGCTGGTTACATCATTCTTGTAGGACTGCGTCGTTGCTGGTTACATCATTCTTGTAGGACTGCGTCGTTGCTGGTTACATCATTCTTGTAGGACTGCGTCGTTGCTGGTTACATCATTCTTGTAGGACTGCGTCGTTGCTGGTTACATCATTCTTGTAGGACTGCGTCGTTGCTGGTTACATCATTCTTGTAGGACTGCGTCGTTGCTG
The DNA here is from genome assembly GCF_038502225.1 of Cherax quadricarinatus. Classification (NCBI taxonomy): domain Eukaryota; kingdom Metazoa; phylum Arthropoda; class Malacostraca; order Decapoda; family Parastacidae; genus Cherax; species Cherax quadricarinatus. The sequence continues at coordinate 28,805,011 of NC_091310.1, read as the reverse complement.
GTTACATCATTCTTGTAGGACTGCGTCGTTGCTGGTTACATCATTCTTGTAGGACTGCGTCGTTGCTGGTTACATCATTCTTGTAGGACTGCGTCGTTGCTGGTTACATCATTCTTGTAGGACTGCGTCGTTGCTGGTTACATCATTCTTGTAGGACTGCGTCGTTGCTGGTTACATCATTCTTGTAGGACTGCGTCGTTGCTGGTTACATCATTCTTGTAGGACTGCGTCGTTGCTGGTTACATCATTCTTGTAGGACTGCGTCGTTGCTGGTTACATCATTCTTGTAGGACTGCGTCGTTGCTGGTTACATCATTCTTGTAGGACTGCGTCGTTGCTGGTTACATCATTCTTGTAGGACTGCGTCGTTGCTGGTTACATCATTCTTGTAGGACTGCGTCGTTGCTGGTTACATCATTCTTGTAGGACTGCGTCGTTGCTGGTTACATCATTCTTGTAGGACTGCGTCGTTGCTGGTTACATCATTCTTGTAGGACTGCGTCGTTGCTGGTTACATCATTCTTGTAGGACTGCGTCGTTGCTGGTTACATCATTCTTGTAGGACTGCGTCGTTGCTGGTTACATCATTCTTGTAGGACTGCGTCGTTGCTGGTTACATCATTCTTGTAGGACTGCGTCGTTGCTGGTTACATCATTCTTGTAGGACTGCGTCGTTGCTGGTTACATCATTCTTGTAGGACTGCGTCGTTGCTGGTTACATCATTCTTGTAGGACTGCGTCGTTGCTGGTTACATCATTCTTGTAGGACTGCGTCGTTGCTGGTTACATCATTCTTGTAGGACTGCGTCGTTGCTGGTTACATCATTCTTGTAGGACTGCGTCGTTGCTGGTTACATCATTCTTGTAGGACTGCGTCGTTGCTGGTTACATCATTCTTGTAGGACTGCGTCGTTGCTGGTTACATCATTCTTGTAGGACTGCGTCGTTGCTGGTTACATCATTCTTGTAGGACTGCGTCGTTGCTGGTTACATCATTCTTGTAGGACTGCGTCGTTGCTGGTTACATCATTCTTGTAGGACTGCGTCGTTGCTGGTTACATCATTCTTGTAGGGCTGCGTCGTTGCTGGTTACATCATTCTTGTAGGACTGCGTCGTTGCTGGTTACATCATTCTTGTAGGGCTGCGTCGTTGCTGGTTACATCATTCTTGTAGGACTGCGTCGTTGCTGGTTACATCATTCTTGTAGGGCTGCGTCGTTGCTGGTTACATCATTCTTGTAGGACTGCGTCGTTGCTGGTTACATCATTCTTGTAGGGCTGCGTCCTTGCTGGTTACATCATTCTTGTAGGACTGCGTCGTTGCTGGTTACATCATTCTTGTAGGGCTGCGTCGTTGCTGGTTACATCATTCTTGTAGGACTGCGTCGTTGCTGGTTACATCATTCTGGTAGGACTGCGTCGTTGCTGGTTACATCATTCATGTAGGACTGCGTCGTTGCTGGTTACGTCATTCTTGTAGGACTGCGTCGTTGCTGGTTACATCATTCTTGTAGGACTGCGTCGTTGCTGGTTACGTCATTCTTGTAGGACTGCGTCGTTGCTGGTTACATCATTCTTGTAGGACTGCGTCGTTGCTGGTTACGTCATTCTTGTAGGACTGCGTCGTTGCTGGTTACATCATTCTTGTAGGGCTGCGTCGTTGCTGGTTACGTCATTCTTGTAGGACTGCGTCGTTGCTGGTTACATCATTCTTGTAGGGCTGCGTCGTTGCTGGTTACGTCATTCTTGTAGGACTGCGTCGTTGCTGGTTACATCATTCTTGTAGGGCTGCGTCGTTGCTGGTTACGTCATTCTTGTAGGACTGCGTCGTTTCTGGTTACATCATTCTTGTAGGGCTGCGTCGTTGCT
>NC_091310.1:28795642-28798142 GCF_038502225.1 Cherax quadricarinatus | reverse complement strand
GCTTCCAACCTCCTCCTCGCTACTCCTACTCTCCACAGAGCCCACAATACTTCTGTTATATTTTTTCTCGTCCATTCTGTGATAACGCATCCACTCACAAATATTTAAATACGTACACTTCCTCTATTCTTCTTTCAATCACCTTTTACACGCCCATCGAAACTTCTCCTTCAACTTCCGAAACTTCTCTTCTGAGTCTTCCATAAGCTGTGCGTCAACAGTAAAGGGAAATTGTGACCAAAAGGAGGCATTATCTTTCAATCCTGCACCTCTTCCCAACACTCCAGCATTCACTTCGTTTAACAACCTTATGTATGACCACTGTTAATAAACGACAGTAGCATCACGACTCCCAGTACAACGGCCGTTTTACTAGTAAGTGTTCGTTTACACTGATGCATAAACGGAACTTAGTCTCTATCCTCATAAAAGTTATTTACCATTTCCATAACTTCCGTCCTCTTTCAAGAATTTGCAAGACCAGCAACATCGCTTCCCTTTCCTCCCTATCGTGTAACTCCTCCAAATAAAAAATAACAACAAACAGCTCCTCTCTCTCAGCAAAGTGAAACTCAGACATATATTTCCCGAGTCAACACTTGGTCCACACGTCCCCTTCTCTTCCTCAAACTACATTGTCCCTCTGCTATAGTATTTCCTGTCTGTCTACCCTTTGTAAATATTAAACTTTTGTATTTTTTTTTGTCCTGAAACATAAGGAACTGGTGTATGCTTACTTGTCTTCCGTTCTTTATGTATTTTCCCGTTCATTACACATACATACAACCATCTGCTGAAGAGGATCCCAGAAGGGGGTCGAAATATACAGTTCAATTAATCTCTTGAGTTTCTGTCTCCATGTGGGTTATTATTGAATATACATACATACATATACACACACATACATGCATATACATTAAACACATGCACCAGCCATTGCACTAAACATTAGTCCCACCTGTTCTCAACATTTCAGTTTTAAACACAAGCCTCTGCGTTAATCTTTTTTTTTAGCCTTTCATCCTGCTTACTGCCTCTCCCTCTTTCTAAATACTCACTTTCCGTTCCTCTCTCCGAGCAAATCCTATTCCTCCCTGCTCTTTGCATGAAATCTCTGCCTCCATTTTTTCTGCTTTCAACAGCATATTCAAAATATTCTCTCCTATCTCTGATACTTCTTTCTCTTTATTAAACATCACATTTATCTCTCTCTGATCGCTTCACATTTAAATATTCGCAATACTCTCTGCTTGTATACTCAGTCATCTCGGTGTATAAATCTTTCATCTAAGGACACAAAATAATGAAATAGAAACAGACTGAAGACAGTCATCAAATGTGAGACCGAAATATATTATATTCTCTTCATGTGGGCTCGTTTGAGCCAGCTTCCAACTTGTCTGGTTGACTACCAGTGGCAAGCCAGTTCAGGAAGTGTCAGGCTGACTCAAACATCAAGCTTCTTCATTGTCATGCACCGAGTACTCCAGCTTACTCAAGTGTCAAAGACCTTATTTGTTGTTCCACATCACGCATGTACACCCAACCATCTGTTCAGATGTATGTCAGTTTATTCACACACACACACACAATGAACATAGCAAAAAAAAAAAAAGCATGGTAAAACATCCCTTTGGTAGAGTACAAAGGGAAGCCCTCACGCGTTACAACTGTGACTAACTTTTTCCAAAACAAATAGTCAGAGGTCAGACCCAAAGATGACGTTATTGGTTGCAGTTGTTCGCTTACTGCCTGGGAGTGTTTAAGTCTAATGTACAAGTATGCTACCGTCCGCGTCTACTAGCGTAAGAGGTTCGGTCTTTTGTTGAGAATGTAGGGGTGAGAGAGAGAGAGAGAGAGAGAGACAGTGAGACAGAGAAGAGAGAGAGAGAGTCAGTCTTCTGCCGTTTATGTTTTGGTTTTAATCAGTCAGCAAATACCTGAAGGTCATTCCACGAATTTTAGAATTTCAGGTCTCGTACGACTGTCTCGTACGACTATGAACTCTTCTACGACTGTCAGCTCTCCTACGACTGTCAGCTCTCCTACGACTGTCAGCTTTCCTACGACTGTCAGCTCTCCTACGACTGTCAGCTCTCCTACGACTGTCAGCTCTCCTACGACTGTCAGCTTTCCTACGACTGTCAGCTTTCCTACGACTGTCAGCTCTCCTACGACTGTCAGCTCTCCTACGACTCTCAGCTCTCCTACGATTATTCCGGTCTACTACTACTACTATAACTGTCAATATCTTATGCTACCACTGTCAACCTTCCATCATCACTGTCCCGGTGCTATAGCATCCCTCCGTTATATTTTATATGTGAAAACTCTCCACTTAGCCGAGGAGTCAGGCTACACGCGGTAAAAGGTTACAAGTCAGCCATGAATACTGAAGCGGATCTTTTCAGTAGATAAAAGAGAAGTGTCTGAAATATATTTGGGAATATTTTCCAGCAATGTTGCGGCTTCTGGTATGTTGAAAGTACAGATGGCGCCA
>NC_091310.1:28704512-28795542 GCF_038502225.1 Cherax quadricarinatus | reverse complement strand
CCATCGTCATAGAGGACAGTAGCAGCAAATTGCTGATGTTCCTAATTTCCTTTGTCAACCCCATTTTTTTACTCCACGTGATTATCCAATAAAATTGGGAAACTTTGCCTCTATTTTCTAGGATTTTAAGAGGCTAATAAAGTGGTGCTGTAACAAATAGAGAATGGTGTGCGCTCAAGTTTATTCCGTTAACTTTAGACGAAAACGTGTGTAGCTTTGATATCTTATTTACTGTCTCTTGCTCATTACGTTCAACAGTGACTATCCTTCACAAGATAGCAGGGATGGGGGGCCTTGTCAAGAACTTCTGCTTCCTGGTAACCATAACAGCGCAAATTGAGCGATCTACTTGACAGAATAAAAACATCAACATTAGGAGCAAGTTGGCGTCTATATGCTCTTCCTTTCACAAACTATCTGGACCAGGCCACAGCGCTGGTACGCCTGAGGGTGCAAAACCTAATCTCCACCTCTCTGCTATTGATTTTATTGACTTGATAGTTATGTAAACTTCAGTATTTTCAGCTACAACAGACAGCTCTACAGTGCTCGCCTATCAGTGGAACACTAGGAGCCAGAACTCGACAAAATCATTCTTAGTAGCGTAACGTGGCTATGTAGATCATTTTACTACTTCCATACTAAAGAATATTAGAGATCTGATTCAGTAAAGTTCATCCAGTTTAAGGTAGACTCCCCAAAAAACGTAATTCCCATCCATGCTGTCAATTCACAAACCCGATCATTTACACTAAAGTTCTAGGTTACAGGCAAGTACACCAAGAATTATTTCTATTCCCACCAACCTTTGCGAACAAAACGGAGGTGTATATGTGTGTTATATATATATATATATAATATATATATATATATATATATATATATATATATATATATATATATATATATATATATTACGAGGGAAAGAATAATGCAGTCCTGAATACCTATGAGATGAAAGTGTAGATTTACCAGTGGTTCACGTAATTAAAATTTCCCTCTTATTTCCCCCCCAATCCCCCAGAGTGAGAGTTTTTCATTGCTTTTCTTTTCAGATTTGAGAAAGAGACATCTCGAATCTTTCATGATTCGTCCTAACATAGCTGAGAACGTTATCAAGGTCTCCTTTAGATGTAGGAGCAACGACAGCCAATCCCCACCATCGAACAGAGAAACAGTGCGTCTCCATACCTTCTATGCTCGTGTTTTATATTCTGGTGTTGAGGCTTCCAGATGGTTTATGTAGGCGAAGCAAATTTTAAATATATGTTTGGAAGATCATAAATAAGCTTTGACTATCAATAACCCTTAAAGCTTACGTGGTTCATCGTAACTCTCATAATCTGGTGTTGTAGAAGAACGCAAAGTTGTAAATCAGTCATTTTCCTAAGTGACTGAAATCTCGGCAAGAATATTAAAATCAAAACTTTTTAGGTAATATACACCATTTTTATACTTGGTTGAACTACCTTTATACTTTAAACATAATGATCTCTGCTTTCGTCATCTGCTGTTTCACTTCATTCTTGTTTCTGTACTCTGCTGTCTCCTGGTATGTATATTGACTGTAGTGATGGAGATGCTCAAGTTTTTGCGGATATCAAATTCTTGGCCGATACAGATTTCCCATAATATTTTTTTATAAATTATGACTATTTTTAATATACGAGGGAATGCCTATTTCACATTAGGTATTAAATAACACGGGAAGATTAAATATTTAACCTTCTGAGACAGTCATTACTCGGCCGCTTATTGTTACTAGTGTGTGTGTGTGTGTGTGTGTGTGTGTGTGTGTGTGTGTGTGTGTGTGTGCGCGCGCGCGCGCGCAAAACTCTCAATAGTGGGGTTGTGTAAACTAACAATTTTTAAGCACGCGTAATGTAAATATTTTAGAAGCATCGGCTCGTAATGCAATTTTTTTTTTCCGATACCGTAAGTGTGACCGATACTTTGGCACATCCCTATTGAGGCTTTAATCCCTGGAGAACGTTAAGAAGCATAAATATAACATAAACGTTAAGAATCCATTTACTTAAATTATATTATGTATTTAATATTGCAGGAACCCTTCAGTGACCCTCTGAACTCTACCGATGAACCCACGAGTGGGTGGAGAAATTTGGGTCCTCTCCGGACTCCTTGAACTTAATGTTCCCTGTAGGGGCGGGGGATGGGGGAAGTGTCTGTACCCTACTAGACAAGCTCAATTATTTAGTTACGGAGATTAATAAATTGTTGAACTTTTATTTATTCTTCAGTTACTCTGCTTCAACTGGACATTTTACAGTACACTAATTTTGTTACTTTCAGCAAGCATGGCGACTTTAGACAACCTCCTCAATGAGCTTCGCAACAGTAATGACGCTGGGAACAAGACTGAGCATTCGAAACCAGCTGTGCCATCTCCAGCGAAATCTCCTTCAGCATCAACCAAGGTACAGCCTTCAGCACCTAATGCAAGTAAGTATCTTTAACACTAGGAACAACAGCGTCGCCAGCAGGCGGGGCCAAGGGCTCTTTGCATAATCCAAGTGATGAACAGCCCAGCCGTACCAGCCGTTCATCTCCTCTCGCTTCCTGGTCACTAAGATTACGTACCCCTGCGTCAGCAGGGCCAGACAGTAAGTCTTCAACACCGCGTGTATCACTGAAGTACAAAAGCAGGTTTGTGGAGGGTGGTGGAGCCCTGAGGTTCTGCAGGTGTTTGGCTGAGATTAGTTTTTTTTTCTTCCAGACATGATTTATGACTGACAAAAATTTGCTTATGTGAAATAACTGCCTTTCTGGTTCTTTATTTTTGAAATATGATGCGGTAACTTTTGTTTATAATCTTATTAAAGTAAATAGCTAAAAATAACCCGAAAAAAGAGTGTAGCTGCTGCTTTTACTTAATCTGATTAGACTGAAGGAAGGTAAGAGGTTTATTTAAACATCCTGAGGAAACTTTAAGAGAAGGAAACAGAGAGAATAAAGACTGGACCTGAGGGACGCAAACCATTTCGGGCATTACAAAGACTAAAATTTCCATCAAACATCTGACAGGAAACTACGCAGCGCGAGAACATAAAATTTGACAATGCAGAAAGCAAAGGAAATAGAATTTTAGGTTTATTGGACACGGCCACAAGTTATCTCTGAACCGAAGGTATGATCCTGCATGCTCTCAAACAATGAGTTCACCCTTTTTTTTTCTCTATAGGTTACGTGGTAGACTGAGGGTGAAAACATTGTTTTATATTTTAGATTAATTTATATTACGAGGATATACTTTACTTCCTTAGGTGGTCCTCAATGCTGTAGATTTCACTGAGGAAGAAAACACGTCGTAGTAAGAATAAATTTGTGGAATTTCACGAGTTTTCCAAATAAAGGGGTTGAGAATTCAGGGAAGCGTCTGTAAGATTGATGGTCCCCAAGATGCTTAGGCGTCAGAGTACAAAGGAAAGATGAAAGAATTGAAAAAGTGAAAGCAGGTCGTGATGTATGGCGTCGCTAAAATTCAGGTCGAACTCGGAAACAAAAAATCCCATAGAAATAATTTCGGCCTCATTTGGTGCGGAAATATGCCCTAAATCCCGTCTTTAAAATCTCCAATTACTTTTGGGGACATTGTTTACAAGAATTTAAAATGAGGATCTTTTCATAGCTACTTAATTTTCGGTCAAGTGAATTAAGGTCAAATGTATGAGAAGCCTCTTGGCAGCCCTTTATAAAGCAGTCAGCAAGGTTTCTCAAGGAACGAAATGGTTATAATCATAGCCATAATTTTTTAAGGGGTGGAAGGGTAAGCCAGCGGAAGGTCTTGGTTAGATTACCAAAAGCTCCAGCTGCGGGTCATCAGACCCGCCTCAGGAAACACATGTCCTGCTTCCTGACATAACTAACTTAACCTAGCTTCTCAAGAGATTGCAAGTTCCTGCAGCCAACTGGTCAAACAACGTGTTCAAAGCAAATAATAGAAAATCTGGTATGAAGCCAGGTTTACTACAGTCAGTCATTGATCTCGATCAAAGAACTGGAAAGTCGTTTAAACATCCCAGCTGGATGTGTGACCTTTACATAACCCATATGGATAAAGTCGTGCCTCTGATTCATTTGACACACACAAAAACGTAGCCTTGAAAGGTCCCTTTTGTCAATCCTGTAAAAAAAAAAAAAATCCTCGGTGAATTGAGGTAATTTTTAAATGTGATTATATAGATAATATTAAATAACACACAAGAATTTGTATGAATTTTTTTTTTCCAAAGTTCGACCATTCTCCTACTAGGCTGAGGTAGACATCCGTACATAGCTAGTACTGCTAAGCCTGGTACTCTTGCCCTAGTATTATTTGAAATGCCCTCGAATTATGTCCCAAATGATCTTCATATTTATACGTGGAAGGATAGGAGTGTAAAGTACTATTTTTTGTGTATCTAGACCCATTTTTCGCCGGACCCTATAAATTAGATGTCACTGTAATAAAATGTCTAATTCGTCCTTAAATATTCACTTGCAGATCATGAGCAACGTCGGATCGAAACTTCAGGAAAGTTTTAAGGACCGTGACGCCAGTCTGCCGTTCACAGATGTTGGCTCGGATTCAAGTGACGTCCTACCAGTCTCTTCTGTCGCAGCCACACGCACTGACTGCTCCCTCGCTAAGCCAGTCAGGACTAGCCCCTCTATCGTTGAGCCGAATATGAGACTCGGCCTGCTCCCTAAACTAGAAAAGACTGGCAGCTCGTTTCCAAAACCAGATTATACCGGCAACTCACTCGTTAAACTGGACAACGAAGGGAAAATGGAGAGCGCCGAGACTGTCCACAAGGAAGGTAAGTTACCCATCTGCACTTGCTGGTTTAATTGCTGCTCGAAAACTTCTTGATATTTTAAACAGCCACGGCCTGAGAGGATGCTAAGGCGATGGCTGGCCTCCTGTTTCTCCAGCAGTGTATATATAACAGTCCTGCGTGGGGATTATACCCTAAACTCGTTGGAGCTCACCAAAAAGTCCTGCTGGGCAGTTTAGAGAGAACATGTAGTGATGAAGGTTTTTCAATTGCTAGTTCCTCGGGAATTATGTCCTTGTAGTTTTCATGGGTATTCTTCTTATCGACTGATTTGAGAAAAGTGTTTAGGCAAGGACTTTTTAATCTCTTGGTTGTGACCTGTTTGGTTTTTATTGGACAATGTTAGATCTGAAGGCAAGCTGAACATTTAAAAATATTCACTGATAGTTATTTACTGTACGTTCCAAGAGCAATAGACCAGTTTTTGGGCGATACATGAGGAAAACTTATTGTGGCCAGGTTCACTCGGGAGAACCATTTTCACTGCTGTCATTCCACTGTCTCTTCAAGGGCGGCTGCTTGAGGCCGGTGCAAGGTTCTTCGTGGATTCAGAGTAGCTTCTTTTTTTCCATTCCATCCAGTTGATTATTTTGTTCTCCAGGTACTGCAGGATCTACAGGTTCGGTAATTCATAATGAGAGTAATAAAGCTATAATTGTCAGCCAATACTACGTATGTCCTGGTTCACTGTCTACTGACTTTAGTTCAACTTGTATGACGTTCTTAAGCAACACTGAAACAACGTAAGAAAGTTAAAACCATAATTTTTAAAAGGGTGAAGGGGTAAGCCAGTGGAAGGCCTCGGTCAGATGACTAATAGCCCCAGTTGCGGGTCGTCATACAAGACCCGCGTCAAGAAAAGCTTTTCTTATTTCCTGACAAACCTAACCTAACAAACTGACAAAAATTATGTAGGGAAGATGGTTACTATTACTTACGAATAATGTATGGGAAATCTTTTTCCACATTACGCATCAGCTAGATAATTCAACTATTTCATTTATGAAATGATTATTATGTACCCTCTTGATTCTTACCCTACCGCTTCAAGAGGAACCTCGGAAGCACAATAAACTAAGACCCAGTAACTTGACTAGAGAAATACACAAATAATCCGCACATAGAGAAGTTTTGACGACGCTTCGGTCCGACTTGGACCATTTAAGTTGCACTAAAACATGAAGGTGAGGAAGCCAGAATTTGTAAAATTCTGGCCTCGCCTTCCTGTGTTAGTGACTTGTAAATGGTCCAAGTCGGACCGAAACGTTGTCATAAGCTTCTCTGTTTAGGGTATTTATGCATAATAAACTAGCTATTCAAAGTCATTAGTTAGAATATTATCATGGCAAATATCTTACTTCAGGGCAGGAGACGCAACTCTTATAACACTCATTATACCTTTGCTTTGACTTTTTAGACAAATATAAAGTTTAGTTCAGTACACAGAAGATACTGGGTGTTTAATGGCTACAGTCAGTCTAGAGCCCCCCTCCCCCCCCCACACACACATACATACATACATACATATCCCACTCTTAGCCATGATACAGGGGACTAAAACAATCCATGGGTTTAGAGCTTGGTTTCGATTATAATCGAAGTAATGTAAATAGTTCCAGGCAAAGATTTGAAGGTTAAGAATACCTTCATATACCAGACTGATGTACGGTTATTTTAACTTGGTATTTAAGTGCTGATTTGAATACTTTTAGTTCTTGCTTGTGTTTGTGTGGTTGTACCGATTTCATTTGTCAGCTTTTGAATAACCTTATAGACCAAAGTCAAAATTCCAGATTTTGTCGTCGAACATAAGAACATAAGAAGGAACACTGCAACAGGCCTACTGACCCATGCGGAGCAGGTCCATGTTCCACCCCCCCGGATTAGACCAATGACCCACCCCCCGGATAATCCAAATGACCCACCCAGTCTGGTCATCCCCACTCAAAGATGGAGCACTGCACCAGACCCAGCAGCACAAGCTAGTCAGGTCCAACTCACACCCACCCACACCCACTCATGTATTTATCTAACCTATTTTTAAAACTACACAACGTTTTAGCCTCAATAACTGTACTCGGGAGTTTGTTCCACTCATCCACAACTCGATTTCCAAACCAGTGCTTTCCTATATCCTTCCTGAATCTGAATTTTTCCAACTTGAAACCATTGCTGCGAGTCCTGTCTTGGCTGGAAATTTTCGGCACACTTTACATCCCCTTTATTTATACCTGTTTTCCATTTATACACCTCGATCATATCCCCCCTAATTCTACGCTTTTCGAGAGTGTAGATTCAGGGCCTTCAGTCTATCCTCATAGGGAAGATTTCTGATACATGGGATCATCTTTGTCATCCTCCTTTGTACGTTTTCCAGAGCATTTATATCCGTTCTGTAATACGGTGACCAGAACTGAGCAGCATAGTCTAAATGAGGCCTAACCAAGGATATATAGAGTTGAACAACCTGAGGACTTCTATTATTTATACTTCTAGATATGAAGCCAAGAATTCTGTTAGCTTTATTGCGAATACTAATGCACTGTTGTCTTGGTTTTAGGTTACTGCTAACCAGAACTCCTAAATCCTTTTCGCAATCGGTAGTGTTAAGATCTGCATTATTTAGTTTATATGTGGTTTGGTTATTTAACTGTCCAACGTTTAGAACTTTGCATTTGTCAATATTAAACTGCATCCGCCACTTCTCCGACCATTGCGTCAGTCTATTCAAATCATCCTTTTGAATATTGTCTTTTAAACATATCCCTGAGGTATCCCGGTAATAACTGCTGTTTTTAACCCTAATGCTGCAGCCTGATTGTTTCCCACAAACACCCATACCTCTATAATCTATCAGTTTAAATTCCTAGACAAGTCATCAATTACCCTCTCAATTGAATTGGCTAATGCAACCACTCCATCCCCAGAGAGATGAACCCCATCCCTTGCATACATATCACGTTTGCCAAAGAAAAGGTTCCAGTTATCAATGAATAGGATTGCAAGTTCCTTGCAGTACGTGTCTAGCCAGCGATTTATACCAATTGCCCTAAACATCCATTCATTGCCCACTCCCTTTCTAGGCAAGATGCTACATATGACTGGGATCCCTCCCTTAGACCTAACTACTTCTATGGCTGACCTGTACTTATCCAGCAGCTCCTCTCTCCTGCCCTTCCCAATGTCATTACCCCCAGCACTAAGACAGATAATGGGCTTGTTCCCATTACCTGCCATAATATTATCCAACCTGCTATGTCGCCAACACCAGCTCCAGGAAGACACGCTCTGTGTCTGACCTTTCTGTCTGTTACAAAATGCACGGTCCATATATCTTACCTGAGAATCGCCTACTATTAAAATATTCTTACCTTGATTAGCAGGGGTATCAGTGGTACCTTCAACCTCACTAACCACTGAAGTACACTCGTCTTGGAGAACAGAGAATCGATTTCCTACCTTCACATCTTTATTAACTCTCCTCATCTTCCTTCTTCCTGAACTGTGAACCACTTGCCACTTAAAGCGGCTGCCACTATCACTGCTGGTGACTATTTCTACCTTACCAGCTAAATCCTTCTCACACTCTTCCAAACTCGTCTATGTGAAGCTTCAGCTTCCTATTTTCCTCCTGAAGACGTAGAATCTCCTTCAACACATGAACCTGGGATTCTAAAGCACTTCAACAAGCCATGGTATGGGTAACAGCCCACGCTAACTCCCAAGAGCTTGGCAGGTATGACCGCACTTGACCACTGACTGCTAGTTTATGCAAGATATCCATCCTGTAATGAATTTACAAATTCTAAAGTCTCTATATCTTTCATACTTTAGCTTCAAGCTTCCTCGTAACATGAGTCTCTTCAGATGAAATGGAAGCCATAACTGTGTCATACCTGTATATGAATCTGATCTCCCATGCCCATTAAACACACGAGTCGGTAGGTAAAGCTGTGGAATCAACAGTGGTAGTATGGCGCAGCAAGATGGGCGACGCTTTGCCAGATATAAACATCCAGTGTGTGGCTGCCTCAGACTTCTCTCCTTCATGTGTTCTCTCCTTCCATTCACTACCTGTCCTGCTACTCCATCCTTCCTCGTGTGTTCTTCCTTTCCAGTCATCTGCTCGCCTTCAGTTTCCTTTCGCTATATTCTGCTCCCCTAATTTGTTTGAACCTTTTTTCTTTTATGCTATTCCTTTTATCCTGTTCTTTCCTCTTGGTTTTTGTCCTGTTCTCACACCTTCCCTCCTTCCTCTCATGATTCAGTCTTATCCTGGGTCGTCGTCCGCAGCGGCGTTACTCCGCTTCACAAGTCATTCCTATTAACCCAGACAGGTTTACCTCCATGGCTCATCCTTCCCTGCCTCTCTCTCTCTCTCTCTCTCTCTCTCTCTCTCTCTCTCTCTCTCTCTCTCTCTCCTACCTTCATTAGTCATCTTCCACCCATCCCGTCCCTCTTTCCTCTTCCATAAATTCCCCTATTGTCTCGTAGACTTTTCATCCTCCACCATCTCCCCCCCCCCTTCTCGTTTTTCACTGTCGTCCCCCTCTCTACGTTCCTTCACCGTCGTACCCTTCCCCCATCTCCTAGTGTCCTGCTTCGCACGCTGCGCCTTCCTCTAGGTACACGCTTACTAAAAGGTCTAATTTAATGGGTTGGGTAGTAGCTGCAGTGCGTGTGCCCGGGAGGGGGTTTCTACACTGCACCAGGGGGCTCTAAACTGTACCGTGGGATTGTATTGTACTAGGGGGAGCTGTACACTCTACCAGGGGGCTCTTTACCGGGGGCTCTATACTGTACCAGGGGGCTCTACGCAGTGCCAGGGGGGCTGTACACTGTGCCGTGGGCCTGTACACTATGCCGGGGGGCCCATTGGTTGATGTCCGGTTATTAGGAAGCTTAACCACTAGTGGTCATACGGCAATAAGATAAAAATGAAGCTAAATCCAGCTCCTTGAAGAGAGCCAGTCACCAGCATTAAGTCAAAATAACACAGTACTGTAAAATACTATCCTACTTTGAGAATATTTTCACCTAGACACTCCATTGACACTTAAACCCTTCTTTCAGTAGGATACACTAGTGAAGGAGAAAGTTTGAAGCCGATCAGAAGCAGCATTCGTTAATTATTGGATATAATTGAATATCAGTACAATAGGCAAATCTTCACTCGCAATACGACATAGCTCTTAGAGCAGGGAGAGAGAGGACCTAGTAACAACCAGGGGCCAGGAGCTGTGAATAGACCCCTGCAATCACAAACTGGTGAGTACACCATTGATCCTCTTGCTCTAAGCCCAGAACCACTGAAGGAGCTATCTTACAGTCGTGTCCAGATGGTAGTTCCATCATGCACTGACAGACAACATTATCACCGCGTTGTTATAAACTACCAAACACCTCGATGGCAGCATCATCTCCTTCCCTCCGGCTAATCTTCCTCCCACCTAGACTTAATAAAAAATTTTTAGAGGGGTGGACCGGTATGCCAGTGGAAGGCCTCTGTCAGATGACCAAAAGCTCCATCGGCGGCTCATCACATGAATACGACCCGCGTCAGGACACGCTTGTCCTGTTTCCTGACAAACCTAACCTAACCTCCCAACTAGTACTGCATTACAGTACTTCCGGCATCCCTGCTCACACGCTATAAAATAAAATGTTATACACAGAGGTACACATTGCTCTCACTAACAGCCTGATAGTTCCCACTAAGGTCTACCCTGGAGAAACTGGAGTGTAGGCAGGCGGAAATTTGAACAATTTGTTCCTGTCGATTCAAAAGTTTAACATTTCTGATGTAGTTTAGGTTTAAAGATTTCCTTTGAGGTAATGTTGTGTCGATATTTATGTGGATGCTTAATCAGCATCTCTGGTGGTTTTCGCTGCTGGAGGCAGCACACAAGTGGTTTACGAGCCGAGAAGTCGAAAATATATCTTTTAAGATGCGTTTCAGACTGAGAAAGTTAGGTAAGAGCAATTCGTAGCAGTTTCAAAGGCTTTTTGCTCTGATACATTGAACGTGCGGGGGTTAGTGTGGAATGTGGTGGATGTGGATGGTCGTGGGGAATGTGGTTTGTGGGGGGGGGTAATTTGTTAGGAGGTTACAAGTGGGGGTTTGGATGTTTAGTGGTACGTGATGTGGCTGTAGAGTTTCAGTAGGCTGTGTGGAGGGTTGTGGTGTGGGTACTGCTTGACGGGGGGGGGGGTGTAGTGACGGGGGCACATTTTTGCACTTTTCTAAAGAAATTCAGTTGAAATTTCTGTCCATAGACGCCTGCTTAATTTTTATAGGTAACATAGTAATTCAGTAGCCTCTGCTTTCCTTTTCCCGTTCCTCCAAGCCTAGCGTTGTATCACCGCATTTCCAACATTGTCGATATACGGATAAATTAAAGGTTATTACCTAGATGAAGGGCTCTTGATCTAGGTAACTGAACTGTTCTTCCACTCTGATCAAACTCAATTTCCCTAAATTCCTGAAGTGTTTTAAGATTTTGTAAGTGTTTCTCCATTTTTTTTAACACCGGAAGCCTCCCACCAAGGCAGGGTGACCCTGAAAAGAAAAAGTTTTCCTTAGTTTTAAATTTAGTGATTTATACAGTAGTAGTTTATTAATATTGCTAATATTCTTAATTGGTCCAGCTCCTTGCTAGTGTGAACTCAGCTTCGTTCACTATGAAACTCGTATGAGTTCGCTAACGCGTTCGCTTTGTGCTAGACTTCAGGCTCGAATGTTGGTTATTTTAGCAAAAAATATTATCTTTAGATTCCTCTTAATCCATCGCGGGGAGGAGGAAGAATCCTTTCCTGGCAAAACAATTAAGTCTTAAGAGTGCTTCAGAGTGGAGCCGGAAGGGAAGCAGAGGTGCTTATGGACCGGGATAAAGTGAAAAAATAGCCTGGGAATACTAAGAAAGGGATGCATGTCTTTAAGGAACATTGACATGCTTCTCCCAGCTCACGACAGCTGAGAACATTTAAGAGCTCTTCTCACTCTTCCTTCGAATATTAATTGAAAATTGAGTTTTGATTCTGTAGTAGAATTTAACTTTGGCATCAGATTCTTTTTGGTGGAATCCTTCTGAAGATCTAAGAGTATCCACGATGGTTTACGAGGTTTTCTAGAATATATTAAATCTTTCTCGAGCTTCTTAAAGTATTAATTGTAAACTTTTTCCGTGACCCTTCAATTTTCGTCAAGAAAATTCCACATCCACTGCAGACGACCTTCGGAAAAGATTAGCTGAAGAGGAAGTGTGCGTGTTAAGTTTTCAAGTAATTTACGTAAAAATAAGTTTTTAAGACTGAAGAAAGTATTAGTCGGTAAACTTTTCTATTCCATTTATTCTTTATGAAAATAAACATTTGCTGACAATTTTTCCGGTTCCTATCTGCATTTTTCTCTGTACTAAAAATTCAAATGGTGCTTCTTGAACACCGATGTTATTAAAACGTGTAAATAACACTTTTAAGCCAGTCTGGGGACACATGTTCGCCCTTGGTGCAGAAAGTTGTCAGAAAACCATTTGGTTGCTTAGCTAATTTTTCTGGAACTTAAGTTTTCAAGGAAGTCACTTGAGGTTCATGGAGGGCTCTTGATCAAAAGAATAGAAAGCTGTCCTTCACTTCCGATCACTTATGATTAACCTCCCTTCCCCATGTTCCTCCCATTCCCCAGGCGTTGTATGACCTTTGTTGGTTAAATGTTCCCAGGTGAAGCTCCTACACCTCTAAAGCAGCCTCCTTGTCCCGGAAGTAAAGCGGAGTGGATATAAATGCAAAGCTTCTGTGTATTTTTTCTCAGCGAGAGGTTTAGATATTATCTTTTCCCTTGTCCTGAATCCCGATACAAGAGAATGGAGCACATGAACCTTGAGCATTTCTTGTATATCTTGTCAAAGACCCGAGTCGGGAGACATGTTCCCCCAGACATAAAAAAAAAAAGGACTTCAGCATCCACCTCAACATTAATATTCATCACCCCTCGGTTCTTATTCATGATTCATCACATCTCTCCAGCAATCTTGATAAAAACGAGATGCTAATAATAGTTTTTTCCTCTCTCGACATTATAAAAGCGCGACGGTAGTGCCTCCAGGTATTTGGCAAGATGAGAAATTAATTTGTCTGCTTTTTTTTTTTTCTCTCCCGAGTTTCACATCGAACAGGGAAAGGAACCTTCAAACACCAGCCCGCTAACATGTAATGTTACACAGTTCTCCTCTTGCCCTCTTTCTCTCGCTAACCTTTATGGGAGGGGCTCTACATCCGGGTCTTGATGACCTTCCTGCTGCTGACCTAGAGATAGAAGACAAAAAAATAAACTTGGATAATTAATAAAGAGCGAGATTCTCCTCGGTGTATCTTTATTACTGGGGCAGCAGGAGGAATGTGGGGGACTCTCCCATAAGTTTCCTCATTCAGGATTCGAACCCGGCTCTTTCGGGTTCAGATCTGTTGCGAGCCTAAAGCTTTATTGGGCTGAGAGATAACTGATCCTCGAGTTGGGTCGTGACCTGGAAAAGTTTTTTAGATCAGCTTAGTGAAGAACTGTCTTGTGATTTGGAGACGTTGTATTAGTTCATAAATGTCCTCGTTTGATCTCTCGGGAGACAGAGTAGCTCTTTCGAGTCCATGGAGCGGGACCAACCTCTAGACACTTGGGCTTGAGGGAGGGAGAGGGAGTAAAAAAAAATCCTTCCTTCTCTCTTCCTTTGCTTCCCTCCTTGCCAAACATTTCATCTCTCCTTTCCTGTCCATTTCCGCTTACCATTAGGATTCCTCATCCTTTGCTATTTTTACTCTGCTCTCCCACTACACCGTAGCTGTCTGTGGGGGGGGGGGAATTATAGCAATGTTAGTGTCTGTACTTTGCCTGGTTACTGTAATGTGCCAGCTAGATTAGACTGGCTAGATGGATGAGAGGCCAGTCAGCTCACCATCCCGTAAGTCATACAGGCAGGCCACAGATCAGATTAAAAGCCATCTATCCTGGCTAGGGAATAGATGGTTATACAGTAATCACCTGGATTTGTCAGTCTTATGACAACCTTGCCCTGTTGAATGACAGTCTTTATTGGACTAATTATGGTCATTATTAGTGTTCCGGAGTTTCCCTCCCCCCCCCCCCACCATTTCCCTCCTCCCCTACCATTTCCCAACCTAGAGGCTCTTAGATGAAGCTCGCTCTTTCCAGGGGTCTGCCAGGGATTGCCTCAGTGAAAGAATGATACGTCCTGCAAGATTTATTGCAAGTTCCCCTATCCCCCCTCTCCCCTCTTTCCCGACGCTGGTTTCTGCTCCTCCCTTGTGTCCTTTGTGGGGAAAAGTTGGAGCGCGTTGTACCCATGGAACAGAGGTCCCTCCTCTCTGGGAGCTGCTTTATTCTTCCCACTTGATGCTTGTCTATGAACTCCGTATCTTTGTCGAGCGGAACTGTTGGAAGTATTCCCAAGAAGGAGGGGAATGGGTCGCTCAAAGAAATGGAGGAAAAAGGAGGTTTTAATTATCATTGGTCCACCTACCTGCAGGTGGTTGCGGAGGTCAGAGCCTCCGTGGCCCGGTCCTTGACCAGGCTTCCTGGTGGATCAGGGCCTAATCAATCCGGCTGTTAATGCTGGCCGCACGTAATCCATCGTACGAACCACAGCCCGGCTGATCGGGCACCGACTTTAGGTATCTGTCCAGTCCACTCTTGAAGACAGCCGTGGAGTTGTAGTAATTCCTCTTATGCATGATGGCAGCCTGTTGAACAGTCTTGGGCCCTAGACACTTATTGGTTTCTTAGTGTACTCGTGGGATCCCTGATTTTCAATGGAAGGAGGGAACTGTTGCAGAGTCTGCCGAATCTTTTACTTTAGTAGGAAGTAATTTCTGTCTGCAGATTTGAGACCTGTTCCTCTAGTAATTTTTCAGTAGTAGATTATGCATCTTTCTCGCCTGCGTTCCAGAGAGTACAGGTCAACTGACTTCAAACGTTCCAAGTAACTAAGGTGCTTGACCGAATTAATACGTGTAGTGAAAGTTCTCTGTACATTGTCTAGATCTGCAATTTCGCGAGCCTTAAAGAGCTTGTTAGTGTACAGTAGTGTTCCAGCATAGAGAAAGTGATTTAGAGATCATTGGCAAAGCATCCTTTATTTTGAAAGTTCTCGTTATCCATCCTATCATTTTCCTCGCAATGTGATAATGACATTGTTGTGGTCCTTGAAGGTGATATCCTCTACCATTATCAATCCCAGTCCTTCAAATTAGGTAGAGCAGAGTGGAGGGGCATTGGAGATGGTAGCTGGTGGAGATGCTGTGACTTAACCTACTTTCTCCCCCCTTCCCTTCCCAATACATTTCTTAGTGTACAGCACTCAGTCATCTGTACATTTCTGCTGCCCGAGCCTCCAGCAGGCTTATGAGCATGTTAGATCCAAGTAATAGTTGGATTTTACGGTTTTGTGTGCTGTTGGAGTGCGAGCAAGGTAACCTTGAGGAAAATCGGTTTGCCGAACATGTCCTCAAAATGGATCGCAAGATGCCTGCCCCTATGAAGGAGGGTTGGAGGTGTTGTAACTCGAAGGTTCATTTGAAATGGACCGTCTGAATGCTGATGAAAGTGCTTTTTTCTTTATCGCCCTACCTGAGTGAGAGAGGGTCGCCGGTGCTTTAACAAAAAAAGTCCCTTAATTTCCTTGGCTAATTAATGCCCAGCGACTTGGAGTAACCCTGTGATATAGTTTAGAAATTGAAGAATGTTGATTAGATTTCCTTTATTTCCCGTAGTGTGACATGTTAGCCATGGTAACTGATACTTTTCATTTCGGGGGAATAAAAATGTCAACTAATGTTATGATGACGTTTCTCAATAACCCAAAATGGTTCAGTGTAATATGTTCTGCATCGATGAATTATTCCAAGTGTGTTGAGACGGCAGCTTCACCGTCCACTACAATGGACAGTGTTTTACTTGATGCTTTAATACTAACGACAAACTATCGACTTTATGAAAGAGATGAGACTGCACCCAGTCCCTAGGTGTTGGAGACTGCACCCAGTCCCTATGGGGGGCGGAGACTGCACCCAGTCCCTATGGGGGGCGGAGACTGCACCCAGTCCCTATGGGGGGCGGAGACTGCACCCAGTCCCTATGGGGGGCGGAGACTGCACCCAGTCCCTAGGGGGGGGGCGGAGACTGCACCCAGTCCCTAGGGGGGGCGGAGACTGCACCCAGCCCCTAGGGGGGCGGAGACTGCACCCAGTCCCTAGGGGGGGGCAGAGACTGCACCCAGTCCCTAGGGGGGGGCGGAGACTGCACCCAGTCCCTAGGGGGGGGCGGAGACTGCACCCAGTCCCTAGGGGGGCGGGGCGGAGACTGCACCCAGTCCCTAGGGGGCGGGGCGGAGACTGCACCCAGTCCCTAGGGGGGGGGAGACTGCGCCCCTAGAGACTGCACCCAGTCCCTAGGGGGGGGCAGAGACTGCACCCAGAGACTGCACCCAGTCCCTAGGGGGGGGGGCGGAGACTGCACCCAGTCCCTAGGGGGGGGGCGGAGACAGAGACTGCACCCAGTCCCTAGGGGGGGGGGCGGAGACTGCACCTAGTCCCTAGGGGGGGGGGCGGAGACTGCACCCAGTCCCTAGGGGCGGGGCGGAGACTGCACCCAGTCCCTAGGGGGGGGGGGCGGAGACTGCACCCAGTCCCTAGGGGGGGGCGGAGACTGCACCCAGTCCCTAGGGGGGGGGCAGAGACTGCACCCAGTCCCTATGGGGGGGGCGGAGACTGCACCCAGTCCCTAGGGGGGGGGGGGCGGAGACTGCACCCAGTCCCTAGGGGGGGGCGGAGACTGCACCCAGCCCCTAGGGGGGCGGAGACTGCACCCAGTCCCTAGGGGGGGGGCGGAGACTGCACCCAGCCCCTAGGGGGGCGGAGACTGCACCCAGTCCCTAGGGGGGGGGCGGAGACTGCACCCAGTCCCTAGGGGGGGGGCGGAGACTGCACCCAGCCCCTAGGGGGGCGGAGACTGCACCCAGTCCCTAGGGGGGGGCAGACTGCACTAGGGGGGCGGAGACCACCCAGTCCCTAGGGGGGGGGGCAGCGACTGCACCCAGTCCCGCGGGGGGGGCAGAGACTCCCCCCAGGCCCGAGGGGGGGGGGGCGGAGACTGCACCCAGCCCCTAGGGGGGCGGAGACTGCACCTAGTCCCTAGGGGTCTGTCCCTACCGCATTACCTCTTCCCGTGGAAGCTTTTTTTTTTTTTTTTTTTTTTTTTTTTTTTTTTTTTTTTTTTTTTTTTTTTTTTTCTATTTTATGTACAGTATTTGCTCAATTTAATTTATTCCGACATCTCTGTTGTTGATGCCTATTTCTTAGTGATAAACATTTGTTAATGTTTCTTACGAAGTTTGTGTTTTGTAAACATTGTCATGAAAGTTAAGGTTCTTTCAGCATCCTTTATGTAAAGGTGTTGGTTTCTGTTTATCTGGAGAGAGTTCCGGGGGTCAACGCCCCCGCGGCCCGGTCTGTGACCAGGCCTCCTTAGGTCAGTGTCCCAGGATGCGACCCACACCAGTCGACTAACACCCAGGTACCCATTTTACTGATGGGGAACATAGACAACAGGTGGAAAGAAACACGTCCAATGTTTCTACTCTGGCTGGGAATCGAACCCAGGCCCTCACCGTGTGAAGCGAGAGCGTTAACCACCAGGCCACCAGAGCCCTGGTAGATGTAGTTAATTTCCACTGTATTTCCGCTTCACACAGTGAAGGTTTGGGTTCGATTCCCAGCCAGGGTAGAAACATTGGGTGTGTTTCTCTACATCGTTGTCTCTGTTCACCCATCAGTAAAATGGGTACCTGGGTGTGAGTCGACTGGTGTGGGTCGCATCCTGGACACTGACCTAATTTGCCCAAAATGCTCTGCATAACAAGGTGCTTTTGGACAGTCAGCTAGGACTGTATACCTTGTTAATGTACTTGAAGTAAATAATTTTTTTTTTCAGTGTTGGATGGCTGTATAAAGGTGGAAAAGCAGGAGCAGCAGGAGCAGGAACAGGAACAGGAACAGGAAGAAGGAAATACGACAGATAAAACCTTGATGCTTCAGAAGAAGCTGGAGGCTGAGGTTGGCAGAGGTGAAGGGAAAAACAAAACACGAGACTGTCGTTATTGGTTGGTTAGTGAAGCAATTTGTGCCGTTTCCTTCCTTCCTTTCCTGGCGCAATCAACTTTTATTTTTATTACACGTTCTCTCATTTCCTAGAGCGCTGTAGACCCTCTACACGTTATAAATATTAAACCCTATGCATCTTGTAATAATAATAGTTTAATGTTTAAGATGAGTAAGTGTAGACAGCTGAGCTTGATACCGTTCAATTATGAGCTTCTCATTACGGCTTTTCATGGTTGTATAAAATAACTTGTAAGCTAATCTGAACTCCTGATCACTTGCTCTTGTGCCAGGGTTGTCCAACATGGCCCCCCACTCCCTGGACTGTGGAACGCGGCCCCGTCTGATATTAAGAATTCTTTTAACTAATTAGCTAACATCAACTATTAGATCAATAGTGCCTAATTAATTCTCAGTTACTAGGCTATGGCAAGACAGTCTTAAAATTGGTTAGTGGTTTGTCAGGTTAGTGAGCTATTTTACAATCATGTTAAGATATTACAAGCGTAGACGAAGCTGAAGACTTCAGCTAATGCTTTCCAGTCTTTTTTGGCTTTGAGTTTTGTCTATAAAAAAAACTTTAGGGGAGGATAACCTCCCTATTGTATAAAAATATAGCTAGATGAACAGAACCCATTACGCTGGCGTGGTGTAGTGGTTAGAGCTTGGGTCTGCTGATTTTGACTACCTTGCCGTGGGTTCCAACTCTGGTTTGCTTCATGAGCCGTTACATGGTAATACTTCGCGAGTCAGTTATGGGGTCGAGACTAGGAATTACACCTCTGTAACATATGGTTATTTGTATTTGAAGACTTTTTCACAGGCTTATGGCTCTTTCACTTGTATAGAGATGATCCACTGGCTGGGAAAACTAGTAAAAATATAGATGCTCGTGTAGTGTACATGTAATTCCTCATCTTGTCGGTACTGTATAACTATAAATATTTGGTAGATCTTCCCTAGCGGCTCAAGTTTTGACTTGTACAGTGTGCTGGCGTCTGTAATAAGATACTAGCCACCAGCATATTTTGTCTGTGAGGTTAAGGTACATGTTAATTGACAGTTTACCTTCAAACTACCGAGTCTCTCACAGTGAAACGGTAATTGAGATTGCTAAAGAAAGGCAAAATAAAATGTGTATCATTACAGTTTCCTTGAAAACTGGAAAAATGTCGCGCTCATCAGCCCACTACGGAACTATTTAATAGTTGGGAAGTGTGGAAACACACAAGACAAAACTAGAGTAATACACAGTAATGGCCAGACCAAGGCTGTGACACTACGCTAGCAGACCACAGCTACAGGTACAGACCTAATTAAGGAAAACTGCTCACTGCAGTGTTCCAGAAACGACACTGCATTTTCTCTAACACTATTTTTGACATAACAGTGCAAGAATCATCATCATACCTGACCTTGCCACCATAAACATCCCCTTCATAACTGAAAACATTTGAGGAAGTGGAATCTTTCCACTGCACACAAAGAATATAACTAAAGCGTTATCGCAATTTCTCGACATTAGCAACAAGCTGGGTAATATCTAAATACCATTTTCACGTGGCAGGGACAAAGAACAGCACTAAGACTGAGATTCCCGCAAGCAACTGCAGTGACAAGAGATATTTCTGAACCAACACAAATATTCACTCTTGCAGTCAAGTGGAGAAGAAACGTGTAGGCAAACTGCATGCATTTTGAAGCAAAAGCTATAACCTTAAGAATAAGAATATTTTGCAATGGCTTAGATCGGAGAAAAATCAAAGGAACTGAAGTTCGTGAGAATGAGCACGTTGCGTGTTAAAAGTTGTTGTAGACCACAGCGAGGCCACGAAGTATTTAAACCCGGAAATATCTTAACAGCCAGAATTCTGAAAAAAAAAATTTACAGGAGAGGATTTCGTGGGTTTTATATTCTTTCAAAAATGTTAAAGGACAGTTTCTACTTGTGAATTTTAGTCTGTATTAACACCAAAACAACTTGCTCCTTGTAAACAATGCGGCCCCCAGAGTCTTTAAAGTTACATCCATGAGGAAAAAGTTCCTGAATTATGGGTTGTTTAACAATACAGATTACTGAAACTGAGGGCCTTCCTTATCTAACACAAACATTCGCCTGGGTGAGGCCTGTTTCTCGCCCCTTGCCCCTCAAGGGAGGTTCCTTGACGCCCCTTGCCCCTCAAGGGAGGTTCCTTGACGCTGGTGAGGGGCTCTTGATCTACGGATTGGATCTGTGCTCTAGTTCCCTGAATTGAGCCTGAATACCTTCCATTCCCCTCCACGTACGCTATATAATCCTACGGGTTAAGCTCTCCCCCATGATATATTCTCACCCCTTTGACACGAGACCAAAGGACATTACAGCAAACAATAGTTCTCGCTCTGCTATTTTAGTCTTTGGAATCCATAAAAGTTGGAAACCAAAGTCCAGTACCTACTTTTGTACGCTTTCAGAGAAAAAAAAGTGGCATCTTGAGCATCTCTTAAATATTAGTCACCGTAAAATACACGAGAAATAGTGGAGTGGAAATTGAGCAGCGTATCGAAAGCGTTGCAAATTAAATTGAAACGTTTACTTCCCCTAACCCTCTTGAACACCAAATCGGTGAAACAGCTCAGTTGATATTATATAGAAATGTATTATTTTTATCAAAATATCAATTACTCCAGTTTGAGTGTTGTATTTTTTGTAAAATGTTAAATAGCATTTTTTTAAATGCTTTAAATATTGGCATGAACATTTAGTGGGTAGTTATATAACAAAGATCGCTCCGGGAGGTATTTCTCGTGAGTAAGAATGTCTAATCATATTGGGCACATGCGACGTTTCAATGTTTCCCGAAGTGAGAGCAACGACACTCCTATAAAAAGAAAAATAACAAGTCACAAACAAGGTTAATTACGAAATTGTTTAGAGCAAAAATTGAAGAGATGCTGACAATTACGGAGCATTCAGAATGTTCCTAAAAACAAAAATAAAATGTAAATTATTTCGCCCTTGTGATGCTTCATAAAGAATGAACTGATGCTTGTCATCGTATGTAAGTGATGTGGTTCAACGTACGTAAATACTGTGGTTACAATGCACTTAAATGAAGTTTGTTTACAAAGACGAGCTGCGCCATTTTCTTTTTCCGAAATTGAAGCGCTGAACCTTTGCTTAAGAGTTTCAAATGTGACCTTGCATTCATGCAGGTATTTGAATAATGAATATAACTCGGATTACAGGTAGCTTTGCCTGGGGGAGAGGGGATCTGGAGAGATGTACAGCACTTTTTTTTCTATTGTAAGGAAGTCTGAAGCTCTGTGGTGAGTGAGGTATCTAGCTCTCTGAAGATCAGGTAAAGGGAGTTCATCCCTGGTAAGCAAGATGTCACTGCTGCTGTCCTGGTTCGTCAGTGTCGGTGTTAGCACCACTGGAAACATTTACCACCAAAAAGTGTGTTCTTTTCCTGACTAATAAACTCTAGCTCGGCTCTGGATGAGAGATTCTGCTATGAACAAGGATGTGAAGAGATCACGCTTTCCCATCCCTTCCCCTCGTATATACCGACAAGTCTAGGAGAAAAAGATGGGCGGTATGGACATTTTATTATGGAAACATTTCGGTCTTGGGATCTTGTTCACTCCAACATATAAACATGTTTTCTCAAGTCCCATATTTGTTGGAAGTGAACAGTCCCACGACCTAAATATTTCCATGAAAATATTCCTAAGTGTTGGCTAGTATGTCCCTTTCAGATGAACAGGAAGCGTAAAACGTTCGCCATGAGGCTGAGGTCGGGAAGTCCTGTTTACCCAGCGATTTTTACTGAATACTTTGCAGTATAAAAAATATGGCGAATCTAGTTTTTTTTTTCAGCTTGGGCGACACTGACTGGTTGACAATGTTTATTATCAGGATTTTTTTGAGATTTCATTGACATTATATATCTTCGTGGAGACTGTACGGGCCTCGACATTTTAAAGGAGGCTACTGTCAAAGTGATTACGTTTAAAGAATAGTAATTTAACCTATTTTGGCTGGCTTTGTTCTAGGAAATGACTATTACATTGCCCTCCGTGGGGAGGGGTTTTAAGTAGTGTGATGGGGCAAGTTGAATGTGAGCTTTTATGATTGTTCTGGATGACATTTCAGTGCCAGCATTCTGTAAATTCCACAACCTTCCTTCTCTTAACCCCAACTCTTCTACTGCCAACAAAACTGCTGCTGCTGCTGTTGTTCATGTTGTTCTTGCCGCCGCCAAAAAGAACAGACAATACCCAAATAACCCGCACATAGAATGAAACTTATGACTTTCGGTTCAAGTCGGACCGAAACATCGTCAAAAGTTTTCTCGTCTTGTGTGCGGGTTTTGTGTACATAATTAGTATCATCGCCGCTACAACCTCCATCCCTTCACAACATTTATAATTATCCAAAAATGTCAAGTATCAAACATACCTCTTGAAAATTACACAAGACCATTTGGTTCAGTGTCTGGTTTGAATACCTTCTGACAGATGTCTGTTCGTTTGTCTGTAATTTGTTTCTCTTTAGTAAGTATTAATAAGGGTTTAATAGCTTTTTGCATTTCGGTGAGGTTCCACATCACCTCTATTGAGGGGGGTGGGGGGGATGTCCCCACCACAGCTAACTGGGATCACCCCCAGTTAGCCGTCAATATTACTACCTTGGATTTTTAACAGACTGAAAGGCGTGTCTTGCCTACAGAGATAAGATTAGCTTGTAAAACATGCATAGGCAGTTGGACGCCTGACACGGCTGGCTCTCACACGCCGCCTCCTTGACCTAGTGACAATTAAGGCGCGTTTTTGCATCAAGTAGTTAAGAAAAGCTAGGTCGCTCGAGTTCACTTGTATGATGCAGGCTGCAGGTAGCGTGGAACAGGACACGCTATACCTTGTCTCTTGTTCCAGTGGTGCATGGGACAACGACCTCGTGACCCTCTTTTTCTCTTGGGACCCTCCTCCTCCACCCCCATCAATCCTAAAGCTCCCACTCTAACTCTCTCTCTCTCTGTCTGTCTCTCTCTCTCTCTCTCTCATTCGCTAACTGGATTTTCCTGGGGTCCTTCTCACTCGTATTGTCCTATAAATTGTTCGTCTCGCGCATCATCGATTTACTATCCTTTTATCATTATCATCTTGCTTCATCATCAGGTCATCACTTTCCTCTGTCCCTTTCTTGCCTACCCTTCTCGCCCTTTACTTTCTCCGTCTTTCCCCTCTCTCGTCGACTCTTGCTCTCTCCCCACTCTTCGCCTCTGTTATCCCCAATAAGGTCCGGCTGCACCTTAAGAACTATGACAGACCCTCTGAACATTTACATATTGCTGCAAAATAACTGTTTTGTGTCATTTGTTGTTCTTAGTTGGCAGTGAAGAGGCGTCGAAAAAATGTTGGGAATGAAATGGAGCCTCGAAGGTTGAAGTAACCGTGATCTAAATACTTGCAAGAATTTAGATGCAGTTCAACATTGGAGGCTTTGTAAAAATTATATCGAACTACTGTCATAGCTTAGTTCTTGGTTCCAAATGTGTAATAAGAGGTTTTGGACCACCCCATCCCCTTCCTTCCTCCACCAGGATACTCTCCTCAACCCTATATCTCCGCGGAAATAATCTGGATAAATCTCCTCCTGACTAATATTTGCGACTCCTGACCAGTGCCTTGACACGGACTATGACTTGTTATATGGTCAGAGAATATGGTCAGAGAAACTGGAATGTGAACATTAATGCTTTGCTCGCTTTGTGATGAGAACTTCTGGAAATTGACGGTGACTGTCACTATAATATCAAAGTAGTGTCAAACACAGCATGTTGTTAAAAAGAAATTGATGAGCTGAATTGTTTTATTGCTCTAAAATAAAAAAAAAATATCGGTTCGACTGTAGTGGAAGTAAACTAAAAATTTCACTGTGTATGCATGGGTATGTATGTATATCTGTGTGTATATATGTATGTATATATGTATGTATATAGATTTAAAAGACAACAATAGTGAACTTAGATTATAAATTAAAAATGCTGGTTTATGAGCAGACTCTCTACCCCGAGGCACAAGTGTAGTCACACGTGATCATCAACGTGCATCGAAATATTGCTAGAATTAGAAATCTCTGAGAAGTCATCACCTTTTTTTTTTTTTTTTTTTTTTTATTAACGTTTTCTTTTTTAAACTTTCAGTAGTTGCCTGCCCACAATCTATCTCCCATATTTTCGCATAATGCATGTTAATTTAACGGTATTTTATCAGCTTTGATTCGATGCCGCTATTATAGAACTGATTTTTTTTTTCCAGTTATGGGTGTTGATGGTTCTGGTTATTCCGCTTATGATCCTGATAGTGTTTGTCGTCATGCCTCGTGTGTACTTCATGAAGTACCACGTCCTTGAGACTGCTTCGGAGAACCGTGGACTACCAGCAGACTTTGCAGATTACATGGCCAAGCTGGGCTATGGGAGACTGGAAAGCCTTCCAAACGACTCTGTGAAGCCAACCATTACAGAGATTACAGTTCTCTCCAGCGTCTCCCCTCCTGGAGGGACTTCCTCTGTGCACGATAAAGTACCACTGAAGGAAGGCAGCTCAAGTGAGGTGACGGAGGCCTCTGTGTACCTCCCCGAGGATGATCTTCAGCATGAACCTTCCGTTGAACCAACAGAAGTACACGTTGGTATTCAGGAAAGTACTGACAAGAAGATTCTAAAGAATGCGTCACATAATCTAGCTGCTGTACACGTAGCTCAGATAAAGCCAACTATCTTGAAAACCGTATTTTTCAGTCTGGAGAAATGTCGGAGAGGTGAAGATGTAGTGCTACTGGAGTACATTAGCATGTACCGCAACCTTATGCTCTTCTTCGGCAGCTTCGGAGGCTTTGCAAACATTCAGACGCAGATGTTGGATAGCCGTATCCAGAACCTGGAGTTATACACAAAGAAACGAGAGAGTCTGCAATACGAGACACTGAAGAGCATGATCCATTACGAAGACACGTCTGGCAAGATAGGTTCCGTATATCCCTTCTCTGGAACGATATTGTTCACCTGTCTTCATCGCCACCTCCAGTTTCTGGCCTCGAGCCTAGTTAACCTTGTTTACCTCCACCCGCAGCAGTCCCTACAAGAAGCCTTCAGACCTGCATACGAGGCTGCTCTTCTTTGGCACCACAGTTGGTTTGTGGAGAGGTTTTACTTGATGGGCATGACGTTGCTTCCCACTAAGGAGGAAGCTTTAAGAAGGCTTTGGGTGACTCTGGGCGAAGAAGTTTCTAATCACGCACTTGTGGCTAGTCTTCGTTTCGTCATAAGAGAACTTGACATGGTGACTAACCTCTCTGAGGACATTCTCACGGACACCGGCGCCTTAAGGAAAATCCCAGAAGAAGTCACTATCTAGGTTCTCTTGTTTTTAATTTGTTTATAGTTTAGGTGAAATAAATATAAAATACCAGGCTTCTTTAGTTTTTTTGCCACGTCACGAGGACCACAATGAGAGAATTTTCATAATTAAGTTAAAATATAACGAGATCTTAGAAATTTATCCCTTTAAGTTATTACCTCAACGCCAAGACAGCCAGAAGAGGTGACACGAATTTTTTTCCTGACTTCTTTCCTTCAGACATATTCTGAAGAGTTTGGAGGCAGGAGAAGAGTACTTGGTCCAAGGAAAGCAAGAGGTGATCTTCATCTTAAAATCGCATCCAATTCCCAAATGCTTTCATTTTAACAAAAGTGAAGGATCAGAGCTCAAAATGCTTCAACTTCTGTATTAGTGTTCTAACTAACGAAATATAGTTCGACCCACGAGTCTGAAAAGATTTTCCTAGCAAAATTAATTTCTCGAGTTACTCTCTGAACAATAAGAGTGCAAACCTGTATCCCAATCCAGCACGTGGCCGTTAAGGTCTGTTTATGACCAGACCATAAACCAGCTGACTTTGAGAAGGTAAAGATACAGTGCGTCTACTAATGGTGAAGGGGATACGTACCTTGATGCTGGTGAAGGATTCTTAATACGAAGAATTGCTCGTTTTCCCTTGGATTGAAACTGCTCATCGCCCACTCGTCAAGCGCTGGAAGACTATAAAACTTCTCATGAACCTAGCAATGCTAAAGTGATCTTTATAGCAGACTTCGATTTCACGGCTTTCACTAAGTTACTATGGTTTATTTTCTCAGATTTGGTGAACAAACCTACGAGTAATACAAGCAGTTATACTACTGAACTTATTGTTTTTAACCTGACTCTTAAGACGGTACACAAACACAAAAGACAAAGGGAAGGTGCGCGTTGGTTTCCAGCGATGATTCTAGCAATCTCCACCCTAAACTATAGGTTTGAAAATACTAGTTATTGTGGATCACACTATAAATGTGCACATCGTGAGCGTTCTCGCCTAAGACAAGGTTTTCAAAATTACAAAAGGTACCCAAGAGACTTCAAAGCGCGTGAAGTTTTCCAAAGTTTACCATTAACTTTTTGGACCTGATTTTATCATGAACCCATAATTTGACGGTGTTTTAGGCTAATATTTTGTATTCAGGTGTAAATGCTGAAAATGTAGATGGAGAGTAAGTTTTAGAAATTTAGTTTGCATCAAAATGTAAATCCTGTCTAGCATAGAGCAGAAAGACCTTTTTAGTCCCAGTTTGTAAATTAACTCGTCCTTAAGGACGAAAAGTCCAAGTTTACTTATACATAACCTGACAGTTTTTCATGTTAAGTCTGAAGACTGCACGTAGGTAATAATCCTGCTAGGTGAAGGGCTGCTGCTGCTGCTGCTGCTGCTGCTGCTGTGGCAGCGGCAACTGCTGCTGCTGCTGCTGCTGCTGCTGCTGCTGCTGTTGTGGCAGCGGCGACTGCTGCTGCTATGGCAGCGGCGACTGCTGTTGTCCAAGAACTATATATACATTTGAACTTTGTTAGTGAAAGAACTGCCTCCCTCCCATTTATTCCTCACGGAAGGTGCCTCGATGCTGGTGAAGGCTCTTGATCCTAGGAATTGGACCTTTTTTTTCCCATTTTCTTGAATTGAACCTGACTGCTTTCCATTCCCTTGGCAGTGTAAGACATCTACGGGTTTACCGCTTCCCTAAGTATAGTATTCATTATACTCTTAAATTTCTATGAGACCTATTACTATTTAACTAAATATTCAACGACAGTGTATTCCTGTAATAACATTAATAATAGATAATATTGTAGATAATAGTAGTGCCTTTTTTTTATTGCGTAAAATTTCACTACATAGTGATGACTAAATATTAACAACCCATCCAGGAACAGATTTGTAAAATAACTGTTATAAACTAGTTAGAAATTACAGGTCTATCTAGAGTTAATGTATACATGACTGTTCTTATGAGTGCTGGATGAAAAATATCCGGAATTCAGCTGAAAGAGCGCGTCAGTTTCCCGTTTTCTAATGTTATTTTCCCCCTATAAACTACTTGACTCAAGAAATCGTAATGACACGATTGCAAACAAACCATACCCCCGGCCGGGATTGAACCCGCGGTCATAGTCTCAAAACTCCAGCCCGTCGCGTTAGCCACTAGACCAGCTA
The DNA here is from genome assembly GCF_038502225.1 of Cherax quadricarinatus. Lineage (NCBI taxonomy): Eukaryota > Metazoa > Arthropoda > Malacostraca > Decapoda > Parastacidae > Cherax > Cherax quadricarinatus. The sequence continues at coordinate 28,767,963 of NC_091310.1, read as the reverse complement.
GCCACAATAAGTTGGATGAATCTTATTGTGGCTAGCTGGTCTAGTGGCTAACGCGACGGGCTGGAGTTTTGACTCTATGACCGCGGGTTCAATCCCGGCCGGGGGTATGGTTTAAACTACTTGGTCCGTAATTACTATCTCATTTGCTTTGTCTCGTAAGGTGAAATAAAAAAAAACTTTCCTTAATTCATGGTATAACTTAACAAATCTTTGTCCTCGAAGATTTGTTAAGTTATACCATGAATTAAGGAAAGATCCTGGACTTCACCTTACGAAAGCAGACAAAGCAAATGGGGTAGTAATTATGGATAAGGTAGATTATAGGGGAAAAATAAACATGATATTAGGAGACAGGGAAACTCTCGCGCCTCTGAACTCCTATCAACCCATCACTCGCACTATTATTGGCTATCACTCAGCTGGACACTATCTCCTGGTCCGCAGAGAATGTTCCGCCTGTCCCATAGTACTCGATTCAGTACCAAGGGTACCATTTTGCTTCTCGACTAGGTATCACTTATGAATAATAGCCTTGTAATCTTAATACCACACCGCAATAATTACTTTCGTAGTGTGCCTGAAATTTAGTTAAGAGACTTTGATAGCACAGCAAATGGACTGTTTAGTGACGCATTCACACAACCCACCGTCGCTGGAATAAATGTTACCAGTTTAAAACTGAATCGTGACGTCATAAGGTAATTAATTCTTCATGCCTACTACCTATTCTGCTAACTGCATTATAGACTCCCGAGTAACAATGTACGTTTTATTCAGGGGCAAACTGTCAAAACTATATGGGTCACAACGTGTGTAATATCCCTTGGCCTGGCGACTCCTCCATGACACCCATGGCTTATTTACGACAATTCTGCTGAGATTGGATTTCTATTCATGGCTTACGTGCATGGAATGGATTCTGGGCTCTCGTAGGCAATTTGGTCTTAAACATAAATATATTTTACTATCGCTGAATAAATTTAATATCTACATAGGTTTCACTTTTGCAAATAAGATATTAAAGCACTTTGAATATTATATGTAGATTTCCTGACTCCACGGAGTTCTCGGCCCTCATAAGCTAAGTCTTACGATATCAAAGGCACCTTGTATGTATGTATGTTTGTTTTTTTTTCCCAGTAGAGACGAGCTCGTTACTGGACATAAATCGACCCCTACTGTCTGGCCTATTCAAATACTGGATTGGCTCGTGAGGTATTTAATAACTAAGATATTAAATATTTAAGCCCTTGCTCTTCGTCTATATTACTAAATTAACTCTCTTAAACCTTTTATTTATCTCTTAAAATCAGTGAACACTTATCAGTCGCGTTCTGTTGCGACTAATATTTGATGCAACTCCACTATAATAGTGTGAATATAACACGCGAAGGATATATCATTACTGTACAAAATTTAAAATTTATATATGGTTATTGCTAGACAAAACATATTGTGTGAATTCCAGTTGTGAAGTAATTTCCACAGAGGTGCGAGTCTGTATACTGAAGTTACGGAATCTGTCAGCGATTGCAGTATTCTTTAATTTTTAGTGTTTATCAACGGTAAAAGCTTACCGACTAAGTATGTGAACAAGACAATATTCGGTTTATGGCATTTAATGCGAAGCTTCGTTCAAGAACTCCATCCATCCTCCATGGATTGATTGTTTCTGGTGGAGAAATCGTCTCGACTGCCACAAGCCGTATATGCTTATTGACAGTATTCAGGTCAATTCCAGCTTCACGGCAGCTGCATAGGATAGTCTATATGTTAGGATAATCTAATACATGTATTGAAAGGGGACTTAGTGAAACCCTTGTAGTAAATAAAACATTTAATTGATTGTAAAATCTTTGTAATTTAATATATCCATGCAACATATGAGGAAACTTTACAGTATGTACACACAGAGGTCTATAGTCGAGGTCGAGTAACTGGGAAGAGTAAACTCCCAGTGACTGAGTGACTCAGTGACTGAGTTAAGACATGGACGGGACTGTGACATCTGTTCCCTAAGAGATTATCTGATGCTGGTCAAAGACTCTTGGTCCAAGGAACTAAAATTATCCTCTTGGATCAAATCTGATTCCCTCCAATTCCCCCAACTCTGACCCACTACGCGTTTAGCGCTTCCCAGGATTATAATGTCACGAGGGTCGGTTTGAATTGAAACACACCGTAAATTTCGTTTTCTTTAACCGAAGACTTTATAATAATTTCAATAACATGTTTAAGCGCTAAACCCACAAGGGTCATACAGCAGTTGTCATTCAAAAGATGCGGAATTTAGAATTATTCAGGATCCTTGAATGTGATTACTAAAACAGCTGATAAACATTGGAGAAAGAGAGAGGTCCAGATAATCACACAACTTTGAGAAACATGGAAGACAAAACTACTGTTTTTCCAGGTAATTCTGACTAGACATGACTACAAGTAATACTTCCGTTTCCAGATCTCGCGTTACCATTAGCTGAAGCAAATGGATGAAGAGGAACTTGATAAGAGTGGATGAGATGATCTCCAAAATATTGTGTATCTCTGCTCTTAAAGTTTATGCATGAATGCCAATTTCGCCGTTAAATCTTTTTATTTTTCTGCCTATTTAAAAAAGATTACTGTCTACCCATCGCTGTGCGGGAATAAATGCGATATTTAGATATACATTAAATTTTGTTTCAGAATATCTTCCTTTAATAGCTGGAAAACAATGAGAATTAGTAATCTCAAATTGATTTACACTGGAACATATTATATACAAAACTATCCTGTTGTAATATTTAATTATCGGGAAGTTTAACAACAATAATAATAACAGTACGCGCCACAAGCGCCTCCTTTCATCACTGTTTTAAGACAAGACAAGACATTAACGTGATATGTAAATACTGACAATGAAAGGGGTAAAATGTACATTCTGCATAACAAATAAACGCCAGTGAAACAGCCAGATGACCAGTGAAAGTTGCACACTCACCTGGTTTGGCTTTCTTGCCAGTGGTTTAGTTTCCCCGGCCACTCAGCACTTGTGTGAGTGGAGCTGTACATCAGTCATTTACAGCGGAAGAAAATCTTTTACAAGAAAATCTTTTACAATGTTACTTTTATTCAGGTTTCAGCAGTGCGTCACACAAATATACATATATAGCGCTGACAGCCAGCAAAGACTTTCTTAATGTTTCTGATTACAGAAGGCAATTTTAAAGCCTCTTCTTTTAACAGCCTGGAGCACAGGCTGGTGAGGTAGGCTTAGGTTCTCAGCGCTGGTGGTGAAGGCAGCCTGCTGAAATTGACACATACGGGAAAGAATCTTTACATCTAGGTTTGTCAAGCGTCTCCTGGAGGGCAGCACATTACGGCAACACCTTTTGTTTGAAGACTTGCAGCAGCCTTGATCAACGAGGTTCAGTTGAAGGTTCTCTGGTGTATCCTGCGAGCTGAGGCTTCTCTTAGATCTTATTTATTCATGCTCGTAAGTTACTAAAAATTAACTTTTTCTTAGAACACTTCTCTCATTTCAAAGTTTTTATATTCAGCACTGAAAGTTACTTCATTTATATTTTAAGTAGCGCGTATATTAAATATATAAATATTTTTTGTAAATTTATGTAAATCCAAAAAACAGATAAACAAAATTTTTGATTGAGATTGACCTATAAGGGATTACTGTTTTATTAATGTAATTCTTTGACGTGATAAAAGAATCAAATATGGCTTTGTATAATTTCTTTGGACCCACATTTTTAATACTTCACAAGCACATTATATTTCAGAGACACTGATGCTGAAGGTAGGCGCTGATCCTGCCGATACTCAGGGAATCCTGTGGTTAATTTCCCTGGCCAGTGAGGCCAGCGTCCCGGTAGGTCCCTCAGTCTTGCTGCTACATCTTCCAGCCTTCACTACCTCTCATAACCTAACACACCTCGCGTGCCCGGTGCATCTTCCCCTCACACGTCAGTTTCGTGCGAGCCTTGACGACCAATGGCGGAAATGGACTGAGCCTTGGTCATAATACCCGGCTGGGCACGAGTCCTGAACCTGCGTAGCACTGGAGGTACGTTGGTGCTAGCGTTGCTCTCCAGGGAGGTAATCTGCTCACAAGAAGGAGAAAAAGCCAGGTGAGATTATTACTGCTCACAGAAGAAAAAAGTATTTTCATAGTGATCATTTATTAATACTCTTCTTGGTAAAGTGAAAAGTCTTGTAATGACATCAAACATAAGAGAACAGTGTCCACTAAGTAAACGTTTGCATCAATACCTCGAGAAACTGTAACGTTGGTTCAAAAAAAAAAAAAAAAAAATTGAACGTGTCTAATGGCGATGCAACTTAGTTACACTTCGTAGGAAACTATCATTTAAAAAGAACGAAGGCGGAAAGGGGGAGAAATGAAAGGATGAAGTTGAGGACAAGGAGTAGAAGGAAGCAAAGAATGTGGTGCAAGAAACTCCGCTCACGGATGAGTGTTTTTAGAGGGTATCACTGGGCGATACGTTGTCTGGAACATAAAAAAAAATGAGCAACGAGATGAAAAAGTGAAAAAAAAAACATGAAGATAACATGGAAGATGAGAGTAGGAAGGAAATGAGGTTGCAGGTCATATCCCGCGACGGCCTTGGATATATCATAACTAATTTTATGCAAGGTAGTTAATTACTAGATACTAGTCGATTTCATTAGTGCCATTAAAGCTGAAATTCACTTAATACCTTGAATGAGGTAATATGCAGCGACAATGTAAATTATTATAAGTATAACTAAGCGCTAAACCCACTTAAGGATGTAAAGCTGTATGATCCATATGGATTTGGCGCTGCCCATTGAATATAATATAGTGGCTGTACTGACCTCTAAGCGACTTTGCCTCATGTTCTCAGAAACATGACCGAGTTGTGGCTAAATTGCATTAAATGTTGAATGATCTTATGGGGCCAGATTTCCTCGTAACGCCGGTGTGGGACTCTGATCTCAAGAATTTCCCCCTAGCCTCTCATTCTTTGGACTGAACCTGATTGCCTCCCATTTCCCAAGGCTCTTATGATTCCAACAAGCCTATCACTCCCTCTTTCAATGATAATATTGGCCTCTTCGGGGCATTCTAAAAATTCCTGTTATGGCATGGAAACTGGTTGATCCTTGATAACCTCTCGAGCATAATAATCCGCCTTATAATCAAAATTTCATCGCATTAATGGGAATCATTATATTCTCCAAAAGCGAAAAAACGATGAGATTAATGTTGATATTACGACTTGGAGTGTAGTACAGAGCTGGACAGACGGATGGATAGGTGGACAGACTGATTTATGAATGGATGGTTGAACTGAGGCTGGGATGATCATTATACACCACTTCTGCGTCAGTAGAAAAATATAATGATTTCCATTAAAATATCCCAGGTTGAGAAGGACAACGATTTGGTGTCTGTAATCCTAGCACTATTATTATAAAAATTATTAAGCGCTAAACCCGTAAGGGTCATACGGAGCTGCCATCCTAGTACACGCATCCTTAAAAAGGGGCATATAGTGAATTACACGCTCCAGCACAAGTGTAATACGTATATTTAAAGCAGAGTGCGCCAAACAAAGCAAGATGGTCTTAAATGTTTTAAAATTATCGGCTGTTTTGCTTTTACTCTGCAGACGTGTTGCGTCGCTCTTGTACTCGGGGACGTTAAATGGCCCATATACTTACGGCAATAAAATAATTAGCACCAGGAAAAGAGCACAACAAAGCCAAACAGCTGAGTCATGCAATAACACTCAGAAGTCATGCACTAACATGTCGACTGGAGACACATTTCAGCCTAGTCTAGCAGTGACTTGTTTGCAGATGTGAAGCAAATGCGCACAGTGCATTGGATTATTACTAATGTTGAGCACACCAAAGTTGCATCAAGATGTAGTAGAAGATTTTTGCTAGTTGGATTCGCCCTTTCTATGTTACTACTTTCTACGAGACTATTTCCTAGAAGTGAACAATTTTCTTTTGATACCTTTCAGTGATCCGCATCACCGCCGCTGTGACCTCCCAGGTCTCTCTAAACTTCTCTGAAAGAAATAATACCGATGAAGTTATGCAAAGTTGTTGAACTTCTCCTTTATATACGGGTATGTAATACTGGGAAGCGCTCTTATGATACCCTGCTACAGACTAAACCCATTACGAGAAAGTTTTATCGTTTGTTTTACTGATATTTGCAATACCTTGTAAACAAAATACTGTTGTGGCTGTCGCAGGAGATAGCGTCAGACAAGACTTGTTTCTTACACTGCTTGCGTGTGTCTGCCTGCGTGTTAGTTAATGTCTGTGTGTGTCTGCCTATCTGTACCCCAGTTCTTGTGTTTAACTGGCAGTCTGTACCTCAGTCTTATCTCACTTGCAAGGCATCTTCTGGCTGGCCCTGTAAGGGGAGCGCCACCCTTATTCCCCTTACATCATCCCATCCATTACCAAACACCCCCACAATCCCCATCCTCGGTGCAATTACTGGTTCTTCTCTTACCTCCGCATTTCCACTTTCATCCTCTGCCTTCCATCCTCTCCCGCCCTTCCACCTTCCTCACTTCTACAACAAAACAGTTTCTTTAAGGCGCTTCTTCCTCCTCAGTATATCGACAGGATTATACTCATAATTTATTTGAAATATTCTCACTCTGGGAATTTTTTTTTATTCAGCATGCAAAGATCATCTGCGCGAGTCGCAAGAGTCGTTGACCCGGGGGTGACCTTGTTTGTCTCCTTCCCTGATCTCTCATCCTGACACGTGATCCATGGACAAAAATGGTCTTTACACTTTAGTAAATAAAGGTCAAAGGCCAGAGAAGGGAAATTGGTGGGTGAAAATTAAAAATACCAAAGATAAACTACCAAAGTCTTGCGTGTGTCGGGAGGAGATAAGATAGTCCACCAAGAACATCTCGTCTCTTACTGGAAGGAAGAAAGGATCGATATTCAACTAGGAACGACGGAGGATTGATATGATGCCATTATTATGCGCTTTGCTCATCCTGCGGCCAGCAGGACTCCTGCCATACCGGTCCTGTAGGCGCTAGTTACCCCTACACCCAGCCTTATGAGCTATTATCATGCCCATCCTGTGGACGGTAGACACCGCAATACCCATCAGTTTGGTGTCCATCGCCACCCACACCAAAACTAAACATTCATCGTGTGGCTGGCAAAGAATTAGGCACGTATGAGGCCAAGGACTTTGTCACAAAGTTTACCTGATTAAGCAAGTGAGGGGCGCACAGTTACTCGGAAAACAAGCAGACGAGATGAGACTTAACAGGAACTCCCGTAGTGAGATACACTATTATATTCAAGAGAAAACGCAAATTCCGTTAAGGTCGTAGAGCTCCCAGCAATGAGAGATACTTAGGTTTGATCAGAGGAAGAGGACAGCTAATTCCTTCGATCAAGAGCACTTCAATATCGCTTCCTTGTAGGTTTAGCGCTTGTGATTATATTAATAATCAGCATCAAGGCTCCTTTCTTGATAACATACGGAAAAGAAAATGTAAGAGAAAATAGGTAATAGATTAGTAGGCGGCAGCCATCAAGGCAGACACTACCGTCTGTAATACGAGTGTGAAGTAAAAGACTGCTAAATGTTTTGCACTCTGGATGTAGGTTAGTACAAACTACTTCTAGAGTGCAGCTCTCCAGGGAGGTTCTACTCGCCTGTCATGTGTGAAACTGAAGGCTATTAAATATTTTTGCTGTATAGCCCTTGTGGCTTAGCGCTTCTTTTTGATTATAATAATAATATTAAATATTTTGCGCTAACGGAATTGATGGCCATTTGTATCAATACGTAAATTAACAGGTAACTCTTTCAAATTTATATTTACATCCATTGTACACTAATAGTTTATTGATGTAGTTAAGGTGAGGTGGGAGAAGGAGGGGGAAGAATAGAAGGTAACATTGGTCCACGTCATAGTTTTTGTGGTGCTGAAAACCAACAGGATCACAATAACAATCGATTGGCTATAGAAAATTCTATGTAGTTGCTGAAACAATTATTCGTTGTGGCTTTAGGAAACTGTGTGAGAGATTTAAACAATTATGCGTTGTGGGTTTGAATCAAGAGCCTTGTTCCTGTTTAGTTTCTTTCCCATCCACCCTTCCCGGGTCAGTGATAACAGCAACTGTCTGAGTCCATATCTTTATTGAGCCAATTTGCAATTTTTACCGTCATTTTCTTATTCTGTGACCCAAAATTAGTAAAAAATTACTAGTTTTATTTCAGAAGCAATTTTATTGTAGACCAATGATATTGGTGACAGGGAAGATAAGGAATGAGAGGGGACGGTAAGAACAGAGGGAAGATGGTTGCCAGAGGAAAAGTAAGGGCAAGAAGGGAAGGTGAGAGGGAGAAAGTGAGACAGATAGGGAGGGCAGTAATGTGTTGGTGTGTGCTAGACACAGCAGAGAAGGGAGGAGACGGAGGGAGTAAGAGTGATGGAATGAGGGCAAGGTGCAGCCTTGGGGAGCAAGAGTGAGAAGCAAGGTGAAGAATGACAAAGGGAGGGAGGAGAGAAGAGTGTGCGAGTATAGGAGAGTGGAAAGAGGGATTGAACGTAGAAGAGAGGAAGTGAGAGGATATACATGTATTTGAGGAATCTTTTGTTAACTATTGTTTATAAAGAAAAATCGGGCTCAGAAGAAGCCATTATTGTAACGAAGTTTAGCTTTAAATAAAGCTTTAGAGACTATAAAAGTTCACCCTAAATCTTACTCAGATCAAGTATATTTTTAATCCCTGTCAACAGTACACAACTACGCCCGATTCTGAACTGATTTTGGTTAGTTATATTTTTTTGTGTATTATCGTTGTACGAATTGTATACCAAGAATCAGTTCTAGGCCTCGCACTGTTTCTTGTACATATAAACCACTGCTTACTGAGAAGATCACTAATCTCACGGGAATGGATACACTGAACTGCAGCTTCCCACTATCTGCGTATGGATTAAATTGGATTATCCCACTAAGCGCAGCAGGATCCCTATGGGTTTAATCGCATCTAAGTGACTAATAATAAAATAAATGCCGTTATAATAAAATGTATTAACAGCAACGAGAAGTAGCAGAGAGAAAAGTACCCTCGAAGAATTATGGGACACTGAAGAACTGGGATGGTTGCCAAGGCATCCTTTCTGAGAACTAATTTCGTGCTTGGAAATGCTGCCTCCGTACTGGACAACTTTATTACCTCAACAAATGGCTCCATTTTATTAGACAACCTAGTTATTTCATGCTCATTTACTCCGGTTGGAAAAATAATAGTGTAGATCCTAGTACATGCTGTTTTGTTCCTAGCGAAACCTGTTTTGCCTAAACTTCTAAGCGTAGCGTAGCTTCTGCCTTCTCAAGGGAGGTTCCTTGATGTTGGTAAGGGGTTCTTGATACAAGGAACTGAACCTTTCCTTCCCTTCCTTGGATCGAATTTAACTGGCTCCTTGATTGAGCTATGTGATTCCTAGGTATCTGGGCGTTTGCCGACTGTTGTGGGTAGCATGCTGGGGGCCAAGTTTATCCTAAGCTGGCTGAAATGCTCTGCATAACCAGGAACTATCTATATACATTATGCCAGTGATGCCAACTAAGTCTGTGCCAGCTACATCATGTACTTGTATACAGTTTATTAATCATATTCGTATTATTATTATTATTATTATTATTATATTATTATGCACTTAGCGCTTCCCCGAAATACCTAGTAGAAGTCTTGTAACGCCTAGTATATGTTTACTTTCTAGCGTATGCTGTTTAGCTTCTAGCGTATGCTGTTTAGCTTCTAGGATAAGATGTTTAGCTTCTGGCGTATGCTGTTTAGCTTTTAGCATAAGCTGTTTAGCTTCTAACAAGCTGTTTAGCTTCTGGCGTATGCTGTGCAGTTTCTGGCATAAAAAAAATTGCATTAGCTTGAAGACATATATAACACACAATTCACTTGTTCATTATCAGTCTGGAAAAAAAGCAATTCGAGATGGACAGTCGGTACATAAACGGCCTCAGTTTTATAGAACATGCATAACCCATGTGTATCAAATAATGTTTTAGTTTATTGCGCCAAAACCCTTAGTTACTGTTTCTATTACGCGAGCCACAAACACACGGACAATGAACCCAAATCTAACAAGAAATGTTGATGGCGCTGAGGTGGATGTTGTACACGCCAGGGCTCCATGAAGCTCTCAGCACTAGGGCTTCTCCGAGGAGACTTCAGAGGTCTTCTGTGGGGAGAACACAACGCTGACCTGAGAATGTTTGGCATGCTTGGGGAAAAAGAAGAGGACGATGAGGAGTCTGGGGTAAGAAGGATGCTGTTGCGGCCTCTGTTTTGCAGCAGGTGTGTGTGTGTGTGTTTACATGGATGTGTATTCAGCCATGACCTTGTCGTATACATTAGTCATATTATGATTCATGGGTCTGGTGTCTCGCTCTGTTATCACTGCCAACGCTTCCAGCTGTTATACCAAGCCATTGTACCAGCACATCCTGATGCAAGTCACTAGTGTTGGTACGCTTTAGTATCGTATTGTGTGTATTTACAGCAGCCATCTCTTCTCATCTGTTGTTGCTGATGTGTTTGCGTCATGTCGCTCTCTTGCTTTTACAGATAATGATGCTGTTGTTTATAAACCCGTTTGTAGTTGCTACTGGTCTTCAACCTTTGTTTCCCAGTCATACTGCTCCTAGCCTCATGAGCCCTTTCCCACCTACTTTTAAATAGGTATATAGAATTTTTCCACCACGTTTCCATACAAATATTTCTCCAACCACCTTAATTAATTCCTCTATGCCCCATTGTTCTCAGTTCCATCCTTACAAATAGATTTAATTCCCCGTAACGAGTCTTATGGGTATCCTCTGTCATGATGTCTCGAATTATGAGACACTTGCGCAGTATTCGGGAATCTTTATTACGGAAACGCGTCTGTGATTAAGAATCCAGAATGTTGCACAAGTGTAACATTCTTCTACTTGTCAGTTTTCTAAACCTATCACAATGTTGTCAAGTTTTGTTCATTTTGTCTTTTATTTGTGGTTGCGGCTGTTTCTATACTTGTGTATTGCTGTTGATGTGGCTGTGTTGCTGTGATTCCATGTTGTTACTCTGGTTCTAAAGTGTTCTTGTGTGACTGTTTTGATGCTGTTTTGTTACTGCTGTGGTTGTGTGGCTGTTGTGGTTCTAAGTTTCTGCTCTGGTCCTAAGTTATGCGTTTGTGGCTGTTTTGGTTGTTTTTGTTGGTGTTGCTTGTGTGGTGCTGTGGCATGTGTTTGTGTTGTCCCGTGAAGAGTGTGTTGCTGTGCTGGGTGGGCGGAGTTCTCGAGCAAGAGAACTGGGTCACTCCATGCAAGCGCTGAAGATGTTGACCTAAAACAAATATTATACTTGCTAAAGGTTAAAAGAAAAATAAGCAACGTGATCTTGAAACAATTTAAATTTGGTATACAATTTAAATTAATATGCAATCTTTTGTAAGTTAAATGAACTGATGAATATACTAAAGATGCTGTCTCGCACAGTGTTCAAGTCCATGCAAGGAGCTTTGTACCTCAATACCATGGTCTCCATCTATCGTTCTCTTCACGCACATCAAACGGGCACAAGTTGAAACACAGGCGAAGCTTGCAAAATCGAGCTCTAGAGGACTGTCCCATGGGAACTGCTCAAAGGATCTCATAGGATCGAAAGAACACCCCATCCCCCCTTCCCATTACCCTGGTCCTCCCTTCCTTTCCCCTGCCCTCTTTCCTCTTTCAGGAATGCCCGTAAAGGCCTACACAGGGTCACCCCCCCCATTCTCTCTCTCATCTTCACTCAGTCTTCAACCTCCCACCACCACCACTACCAAAACCACAATTCCTCCTCGCCCCACCCACGCTGCCTCACAAACCCCCACTACCATCCCCCAACTCCACTCACCGAGGTTATTGACGCTGTGTCAGACTCATAAGCGGTAGAGGTGGTCTTGCCACTGGATCCTTCACGTCCCGTGCTGCGGTCCGTGCTGCAACAACAACACTTCAGTTAGAAAACAGAGCACCGTCACCACCTGACCATAAGACCTTGCTACCTCCTTGTAAAAGGATCACCCAGTGGAGAACGAAGGACAAGGAAAACTAACCAGAAAAAGTTTAGGAAGGAGTACCTTAATGGCTTAGAGATGGAACTAATGGAATAGAGAAGTAATAGCCCTCCCCCCAAAGGGTAAAGGAGCTAGTCCCCCTTTAGAGACTAGAAAAAAGAATCCCCTCATGCAGTACAGAAAAAATCCTCCTTATGGGAAAAAGAGGCTCTTCAGAAAGTAAAGGACGCAGCATCCTCATGGATCAGAGGGAAAGGAGGCCCGTTTGTAAGGAAATAATTCCACAAAAAATTAAACAGGAAAGGAAAGAAGACAAATAATGCGTGGAAAAAGATTTAAAGGAACATAAGAGACGAAAAGAGTGGTGTAGGATGGTAGGCAGGAGGGTAACAGGTGGGAGTGATCTTGTAGATCAGAGAAGGAAATGGTGTAAGGCGAGATGAGAGAGGGAAAACACTTTATGAGATGGGAGATGAGAAGCGAGCTGTGTTCTCGCTGTTAAACGAACATGAAGCCACACTCTATTTGCCTTACGTGCCGCTGCTGATATTGGGTTCACGAGGAGGCTGTGCGTAGGCGCAACCCATCATTGGTTCATGGAGGCGCGACCCATCATAGGTTTATGGAGATGTACCCAATCATTGGTTTACGGAGAAGTGCTCCATCACAGATTATGGGGACATTGGGCGAAGACGCGCCCCATTATAGCTCAAGAGTTTTGCTCTATGAGGATAATGGACGAATGAAAAGTGAAGAAAGCTAAAGACTGTAGTGTGGAAGGACCAGGTGACTTATATTGAGTGAAAACAAAATAGTGCAGAGGAAATGGGGTAATTCGAAGAAAAACTTTGAGACTTCTATATACAAAAATCGTCACCTTTCAGCCAAATCTGTCGACTGAGGGCCAGCTAAACATGTCTCACTCACAGCCACCTGCTAGGTACCCCGGCTTCCTTCTGTAGCCTCTGGTGCTCCGTTGATTAGGGAACACACACTATTGCGTTGCCCACGTTTTATGAATATCTTCCATTATCAGGTTACCTGTAGGACTCTTGGGGAATTTGTAGGTGTCTTTTGTCATTAATAATTTAATGTTGGTTTTAATTGATGCTGGATATTTTAACCTGACATGCTATTTATGGTGTCTCTCATTCATGTCTGTAGCTTGAATGGTTTGTTCATTTTATCTGCTTTCATTGTGTGTTGTGCAATTACTTTTGCTATTAATACGAGTGCTGTGTAACGTACACTTTCACAGTACTCTAAGTATCATCACTACTGTTACTGCGTCGAGAAAGGATTGTTGCATTGCTTCTCTGAAGACGAATTATGGGAAAGCTACCTCGAACTGAATTACGAGAATGGTGGAGACGCTATATCATTAGATACACCGCATTATGTGGCCATGTTTTACTCGACACCCGAAAACTTCCAGCAAGCCTTAAGTTCTCAAAAGTTTGACCGCTACAGCTACAAAGGGAAAGAATGAGTGTGTAAACGAGGGGAGGGATGAGCGAGGGAGTTAAGCACAAGGAAAAGAGGAGTGGACAATGTTAGAAAGTTGGGAAGGAGGGATGATTTAGGATGGTGTTCGCCAGTGAAGTGTCTCCTGACATGGGCCTCTATTAAGTGACGACCTGCTAGGTAATTAAGCAACTGTCAGTGGTATGTTACACGTGTAAGGGGACCGTTACTATGTCACGGCTTAAGCATGTGACGGTTATGTCGAGGCGCTGAAAGGTCAGGATGATGACCTGTGTACGAGATGAAACCGAGCCACGGCTGCAGTATGTATGGCCGGTCATGTAAACACCAAGCTGGTAGGATACACTTAGGATAAGCTGGCAGGTGACATTATCTTTTCTACCTAATGAACACCTGGCAGAGCATTCGTGCATCTTTCCAGTCGAACCCATAATGTTTCGAGCCCCATTGCACAACCCAACTCCTGGCATACAGGTGCTAAGTTACATGGGTTAAGTGACCATTGATGTAGGAGTGCTGGTTATCAGAAACTGCTGAGGTATCTGTGCTAGGCATCAATGGCTAAACAACTGCTTGAAGAATCGCTACGAAGTATTCTAAGACAGTTTCTAGGAAGGCTAAGCAGATGAAAAATTATACATATGTGCTCCAGTTGGATGACAGAGCAAGATGAAAGTGTATAAAAATACGAGTAAGAAAATAAAAAAAATGAACATTTAAAAAACTAAAAAAAAGCAAAAAGGCAAACTAAGAGTTTGGGATAAGAACTAACAATGTAAATAAGAGTGGAAAATTAATTTTGACTTGGAAGGCATAAGAGTAGGGAAGAAGAGAACACAAACGAATGGGGGTGAGTGTAAGTGAGGAAGAGGGATGGAGGAGTAAGTCAAGACACATTTAGAGTCTGTTTTGAAGAATTATTGGATGAAGACTGAGGATCAAAGTGGTGAGAGGGGATAAGGGGAGAGAGAAAGTGAAGAGGGAGAGAAAGAGGGAGAAAAGAGGACCTGGAAGAAGGATAGGGAGAAGATTAAATAAATTAAATGCTACTACCCCAATACAGTTTACATTTTCATTACATACAGTCGTGACATAGAAAATCAATCAAGTTCAAGAGAACAAGACACAGCAGCTGTCACCTCACCTGTGAGATCTCGACGCCTGACCAATCTTGAAGAGTCCTTTGATTTTCTTAACTTTGCTCTCCTTCTCCACCTCAGTCGGGATGTCACTGCCGGAGCCGCCCATCCCAACACCCATCGCCTTCATGGTGAAAGAAAAATGGTTGGAATTCAAAGTTCAGAAAAGGTAATCCAAAGATAGATAACATCCTGGTAGGTCAAGTTTTACAATATCGGCAGATGTATAAATTAGATGTATATGTAGCATATCGAAACTATTAAGATACTTTTCGCTCACCCGGAGCTTCTCCAGTCCATTGCAAGTGAGGAAAAAATGGGTAAATGTAACAGAGAATGATAGTTGTAAGGAAGGCCAGGCTTCCTACAGTGATGTAGGCTGTGAGCCGTGTTGTGACGGCTCAGGAAGGCCAGGCTTACTACAGTGATGTAGGCTGTGAGCCGTGTTGTGACGGCTCAGGAAGGCCAGGCTTCCTACAGTGATGTAGGCTGTGAGCCGTGTTGTGACGGCTCAGGAAGGCCAGGCTTCCTACAGTGATGTAGGCTGTGAGCCGTGTTGTGACGGCTCAGGAAGGCCAGGCTTCCTACAGTGATGTAGGCTGTGACCCGTGTTGTGACGGCTCAGGAAGGCCAGGCTTCCTACAGTGATGTAGGCTGTGACCCGTGTTGTGACGGCTCAGGAAGGCCAGGCTTCCTACAGTGATGTAGGCTGTGACCCGTGTTGTGACGGCTCAGGAAGGCCAGGCTTCCTACAGTGATGTAGGCTGTGACCCGTGTTGTGACGGCTCAGGATATCTTTAGATAAAATTCGAAACACACTGAAAATCCCGTTGTTTACAACTGTACTTTCGAAGCCGATAATTGTCTATATAGGAGAGAAAAACCTACACAGAACATCGTTGTTATGAATCAGCAGTTATCAGCATAAAAACTACTGTACGGTCAATACTTTATGAAAAAACAAATATAATATAGAAGGTTTTGTATTTGCGGCTCGGAATCAGTTTAACTTTAAAAAGTGAGTTTCCAAAAATGTATTTCAAAGCTCCCGGTGTGCTTTAAACCGAGAATTTTTATATTTGACGAGTTTAGCTACAATGATCTTGGGTCACAAAAGCAAAAATCTTTTGTACTGTATTTACCCTGTTACTATATTTATGTTCTATTTGATTTAGAAAACACCTTGTGAGCGATGATCAAACTAATGAAAATCTCTAAACATTATACATATACAAAACAAAGACAGGGGGAGTTGAATGATAGCTCTAGGCTTTTCGTGTTGCAATTAACACATCAGGAGCTTCCAACGTTGCAGAAATGAGTAGAAAGTCCAAGCAGATTAGTGCAGTAGAACGTTTTTGCTCGAACTAGAACGTTCCCTTGAACTAATCTGGTTGGACATTCTACTCATTTCTGCAACATTGAAAATCCTGATGTGTTGATCGTGACACGAAAGGCCTAGAGCTATCATTCGACTTCCCCTGAGTTTTGCATCTTGTATCCCTTGTTCGCGATCATTGCATTATAATATCTTTATTTCTACGAGTCCATGTACAAGGTTTACAGGCCTAGCTAGCCTTAATACCATAATCTGTAAGGATTTAATGTTAAGAATTAATATAAGTCTGCCCGGAATGCCTAGCCATGCTAGGTGTCCTAGTGGCCCCCTCTGTAATTAGTATTTTATAACATGTAAACCACACAATATTCAAATCCTGTAAACCTCACATTGTAACCCTTATAGAGAATAAACTTGATTTGATTTGATTTTAGCTAACGTCAGTGACATACTATATATAAAGACCCTTGTTATGCAGAGCATTCATAAATTTACTTTAAACATGCAGGTAAACAGCAAATAAGGAAAGATAAAAATAATAAAATAATGCAAGAATGGTTGTTACTCCCGGTGATAACATCCAGATGCATCAGATATATTTCACCTCCAATACTCTAAGGCTCTGAAATTTACACAAACGCGAGAGGTTTATTGGCTGAGTTAGTGCTGCATCCCCCACGTTTTCTCTCACTGTTTTCTCCCTAAACAGATAGTCACTTACACCTCTGTGTCTAGGCCATCCTTCAGGATAACGAGGATGCTAATGAAAGAGTTCTTAATCTAGAAAAATGGAGCAATCCTTTCCCTTAACACAAATCCATTTAACTTTACTGGGTTATCCTAGGTTAGAGATACGTAATACACCCGTATTACGGTTAAGGCGCTTATCTATGGATTTATTAATAATAATTGCTTGTAATATTAGCCAGGACAGAGTCCTGGCACATGTCTATCTTTCAACGACCAGTAGATCCAGAAATAAAAAGGATTATATATATTGCAGAACAGGTCACATGGGGATGAAAATCTTTAGCTCAAGATCGTTTGCACTGTCTGTGCGTCGTCAAAAGCTATGGAATGTTGCAAGACTAGAAACACATAGGAGAAAAGATTCTCTCTGAGGCAAGGCAGAAACGTAAAGCGTCAGGCCGAGTCTGTCAGTCTGGTGAGTGGGGCCCACAAACATATATACATACATACATATATACATACATATATACATACGCACACACACATACACACACAGTGGGCGTCTAAGGCATATCGGAAATTATATTTAGGAGAGCGAATATTAAAATTTGTGGTGCGCTGAAACCAAAAGGTCATTCATTACTATGCAATAAAATATTCCACACGTCCATGTATGCTTTGTACACATGCGAAAATAAACCCACCAGTTAAAAAACTATTCGTACATTCAAGATCATAATAGGATAAAATATCCCACATTGGTGAAATAAATATCCACCATACATGCAACATAGTGTATTTTGTTAGACGCTTACCTAATTAATTAATCCCTATCTGAGGAATTCAAGTTTCGGTGATGTTAGCGTTTAGGTTGAGTGTAACTTGAATGATTTTACTGTTGTATTTTAGCTGAGCAAAATAAGTTTGGACTCTGAACTAGGAGTAACCAGACTTGCTCATCACCTAGCATGGATGTGTATACTGGCCTTGGTGGATCAAGGACGTCTCTCTCTACATTGGCCTTGAGCAAGGCAAGAGGGACGCTTAAGCTTTATCATAATTCTGCAGTAGCTTCTCATAGGTCAGGGGAAAGCCTGTCGTTTACTCAGTTGTGGGGAAGAGTGTGGGGGCGTTTGGCTATGCCGGGGTTTCAGGAATTAGGTCCACCTGACCTAATTGGGAACTCATTGCTTTCGCCTTTTTTATGAGGAAGTTTTGTATTCTCTTCAATTCCAGCCCAGTTTTGGCTGAAAATTTTCCCCGGACTACTGGAAAGCAGGGTTCACTAAGGCGCAACCTTCGGTGGCTATTAACCCCCCACCCCCGGGCAGCACCGCCTCTTAATTTATTACTTCGAGTCCAAGTGCAACTCGGTTTGTATCTATTGATCCCCTTGGAATAGCTACCATGACTTTTAGCTTACTCTCACACCCACGGAGAGCAACTCAAAGCTCTTCCCTTCACGCCCACTGTATATCCAATCAAAAATTCCTATTTTCACACCTACTGTAGAAACCACTCTGGGAACGCCTACCTTCACACCCGCGCCCACTATGGAGCCGCCCGTGGAAGTTTCCTCTATGGAGCGTGACTTTGTGAGCTTGGAGAGCATACCCTTGACGCTCTTCTTCTTTTTCTCTCCTACAGCGTCGAGTTCACTCGTCTGGGACCCCGTCGAGATCCTGAAGGAGGCGAGGATGGAGTAATGGATAATGTACTTTAAAAATTATATAAAAAAAAATTAACAATCATCACACACACACACACACACACACACACATTCTTAGACTCTAGAGTCTAAGAATAATTTTTCTTCTGTAATAACTCTTTGAATCTTCCATTATGTTCTATGCATCAATAACGTAAGAATGTGGTCATTACACAAAACCTATCGATATATCCTGTGCATCTGAGCACATATTCGGTTATTATTTGATATAAAGCACTCGACTGAAGTCTCTTTATTATTCCATAAAATATTTTTTTTTCGATTTTCTTTCATATCCTTATCCACTGATTTCAGGCACTGCCAGCCATTCATTCACTCTTCCAGACGTCTCCAAGCCGACTTCCCAGTCCTCTATCCAATATCTCACCACCCACCTCCTCCCTTTCATACAAATACACCATAAATATAGTCGCCCACTTCCGTTCGTTAGTCTTTGCTTGCAATCTGTCATTCTTAAACCTACTTTTCAACCATTCTCTTAGTTTACTAGATAAATAAAGAGTAAATGTTGCATTCAGGTTTGAGTCAATTGATCAATCACCTTTTATTCTTCCTCATTTCTTAGGTTGTTCGTTCATTTACTCAGCCTCTCCTCGTCTACTCATTTCCTGTTCATCTGTCACTCTTTTATCTACGTCCCTTCGTCGTTTACACTCAGCATTTTAATGACAGAAAAACAAACGTGGTTCCGAAAAAGCTCTTTTTTTTCTGCAGCTTGTGTGTTTGTCTTAATATTTTTCAGAAATACAAGAGTACATTCCCAAGCTATCGCGTTAAAATTAAAGTGGCCTTCAGACAAAATAAATGAAGTACAGTCAACTATCATAACATTGTGAAATTATCATGACGCATTATTCTTCTTTTCATCACGGTTATCCAACATCAGCGCTTTTATGCACGAGAAGCCACGTTCCTGTAGCGCTCTCTTCCAGGAGTGATGGAGGAGCCTTGATACTGCTTCGAGGAACCAAAGCTTCCCTCCCCATTCTCGGATCTAACAGGATTATCTCTTCCACATACTGGCAGATTTAATCCACCTACCTGTCGAGGGAGACGTCTCTGTCGTACTTGGCTCTGCGCATGTCGTCCGTCATGGTCGAGTCTATGCTGGTGGTGCTGCCAGCATCCGTCGACACCCAGATTTTGTTCTGTGGCAGAAACATTTTGTAAGTAAAATGATCAAGGGAATTTTTGTTAACGTGTGAGGGCCGTTCTTCCCCACCAAATTGGGTTAACCAAGAGTAAGAAAACACGTACAACATCTCTTATTCCTTAGCAGTTTTAAAGTAGCATAAAGCACAACGAAAACATTCACTTTTTTCATGACATTACTGTCTTTCCAGAAGTGAACTGACGGGATGCAAATAACCCACCGACGGGTAACAGCAGCCCCACTCAGCTCTCACTGGGCGGGGTAACAGCAGCCCCACTCAGCTCTCACTGGGCGGGGTAACAGCAGCCCCACTCAGCTCTCACTGGGCGGGGTAACAGCAGCCCCACTCAGCTCTCACTGGGCGGGGCAACAGCAGCCCCACTCAGCTCTCACTAGGCGGGGCAACAGCAGCCCCACTCAGCTCTCACTAGGCGGGGCAAGAGCAGCCCCACTCAGCTCTCACTAGGCGGGGCAACAGCAGCCCCACCCAGCTCTCACTAGGCGGGGTAACAGCAGCCCCACTCAGCTCTCACTGGGCGGGGTAACAGCAGCCCCACTCAGCTCTCACTAGGCGGGGCAACAGCAGCCCCACTCAGCTCTCACTAGGCGGGGTAACAGCAGCCCCACTCAGCTCTCACTGGGCGGGGTAACAGCAGCCCCACTCAGCTCTCACTGGGCGGGGTAACAGCAGCTCCACCCAGCTCTCACTAGGCGGGCTAACAGCAGCCCCACTCAGCTCTCACTGGGCGGGGTAACAGCAGCCCAACTCAGCTCTCACTAGGCGGGGTAACAGCAGCCCCACTCAGCTCTCACTGGGCGGGGTAACAGCAGCCTCACTCAGCTCTCACTGGGCGGGGTAACAGCAGCCCTACTCAGCTCTCACTAGCCGGGGTAACAGCAGCCCCACCCAGCTCTCACTGGGCGGGGCAACAGCAGCCCCACTCAGCTCTCACTAGGCGGGGCAACAGCAGCCCCACCCAGCTCTCACTAGGCGGGGTAACAGCAGCCCCACTCAGCTCTCACTGGGCGGGGTAACAGCAGTCCCACTCAGCTCTCACTAGGCGGGGCAACAGCAGCCTCACTCAGCTCTCACTAGGCGGGGCAACAGCAGCCCCACTCAGCTCTCACTAGGCGGGGCAACAGCAGCCCCACCCAGCTCTCACTAGGCGGGGTAACAGCAGCCCCACTCAGCTCTCACTGGGCGGGGTAACAGCAGCCCCATTCAGCTCTCACTAGGCGGGGCAACAGCAGCCCCACTCAGCTCTCACTAGGCGGGGCAACAGCAGCCCCACTCAGCTCTCACTAGGCGGGGCAACAGCAGCCCCACCCAGCTCTCACTAGGCGGGGTAACAGCAGCCCCACTCAGCTCTCACTGGGCGGGGTAACAGCAGCCCCACTCAGCTCTCACTGGGCGGGGTAACAGCAGCCCCACTCAGCTCTCACTAGGCGGGGCAACAGCAGCCCCACTCAGCTCTCACTAGGCGGGGTAACAGCAGCCCCACCCAGCTCTCACTAGGCGGGGTAACAGCAGCCCCACTCAGCTCTCACTGGGCGGGGTAACAGCAGCCCCACCCAGCTCTCACTAGGCGGGGTAACAGCAGCCCCACTCAGCTCTCACTAGCCGGGGTAACAGCAGCCCCACCCAGCTCTCACTGGACAGGCTCTGCTCTTTCCACAGGATGGGAAAGCTTGACTGCGAGATTTGAGTTTAACTTTTAGGACGGAGGATCGAGCCTCCACCACCTCTAGAGATAAATAACACTAATAATAAAGCAAATGTTCGTCTTATGGGAATTTACTGTAATATATTAATTATAAGAGGTATGTAATAGACTCCCCGGATGAAGATGAATGCAGTATAATGCGATCCTTTAAGAACGTTTCGCCCATGCTGTGGGCTTTTTCAAGTGACATTAAAACAGAGGTGCGCACATGCAGTGCATAGGAACCAAATAAAGTGCAAGGTCGGATTAGACGAGTTGCAGTTTAATTCCTGGAATTTTAAAAGTAGTTAGACAAATGCATAAATTAGAGAAAGACCTGTCTAGCATGGGCCAGTACGCCTACTGCAGGGATATACTGTATTCTGTTATGTGGAACTCAGTCTTTATAAGCATCCTGGCAAGAAGTTCAGCTATTTTTCTGAAGCCGTTGTTCTGATTGTAGTGACCCCTCTTGGGTTTAGCGCTTTTTTATTATAATAATCTGACAAACTGCTTGACGACTCCTACGTTTTGATTATTATAATGAAAACTGAGCGATAAACTCACAAGAGTCATACAGCGCTGCTCCTGCGTTTTAAAAGTTCATTAACAGAACGCACGAGTTTCCAACATTTGACTAACCACGTCAACGCACCTAACCTGACATTGCACATCACCTCACACACACACACACACACACACACACACACACACACACACACACACACACACACACACATGCTCATCCATGTTTTACTGTAACTTGAGAAAGTCCACTGTCTGGGCGAGTCGCTGCCAATAAACACTCGCATTGTACTACATACGTGTCTTTATCCATATACTGGTTATCATCTGGGGAAACGAAGGTCTGTAAAACAAATGAGAGAGACGAAAAGCGAGAGAGTATCCTTTAATGCTTTAACATTAGTAATAATAATAATAATTTTAGAAAGCTGTACTCACTCTGTCCTCTGCCATTTGGTGGTCCAGAGACTGTGTTTTCCGGTACAGAGTTGATCTCTGGCTCTTGCTTCCTGGCTTGTGCAGGGTCCCTCGCTGCTGACTTCTGGGCCGCAAAGGTAAGCCCTCGTCTTCACTGTCCAGGTCTGACAGCGCTCTGGAGAGGAAGTGATCATCAACGCATCACTAACATTCATGATGCAATAAATCAGTTTCTACAAGTTTTCAGGAGGAGAAATGAATCCGACTAAAATAGAGATGCAATCAAGAGAGATGTAAATTTTCGCCTTTTTAAAAGAAACATCTGCAACACTTTGTTATCTTCAATGAGAGAGACTTTTTAGCCTGTGTAGCAATCTTTATAAATCAAGCAGAAAGCTCGCTGGACTCCCTCAAGCTAGTCTGCTCCTGAAAAATTTCTTATGCTGGAAAACTTCATAGACTTCTTTCTGTAACGCATCCCAGTGAGCTCAGAAGCTGATAAATATAATAAAAAAAACCGCGGAAAAAAAAAGTTGTCTGTTGCGCAGAAGAAAAAGTCTCACAATACAGATACTCAGTTTTTGTTTCATTCATCGGTTGATGTCATTTAAAGAAGTAAATTTTTTCTGGAGATTGGTCACACACCCACTTGTGAAGACAAGATAGAGAAATTTTAATTTGCACAGCATTTCGCTCTGGGTACAGCTGTATCAAGTCACCACTTGATACAGCTCGAGTGTCTTGTCACTGTTGTCGGTAATACATAATCTGGATTCAAAAGGCACAAAAATAATTCCTCAGGTGCATTGATGCAGGTGAACGAATTAATTACGAATAAAGTCAATTACACATAAAAACGTCGATTTTTTGAGTATTATCCGATGGGTCGATGATATTTGAACGTCTAGAATTGTGGATAATCCCTAAAGAACTTTGGAGTTATGAAGAGAAGACTAATATTTTTAGAAGTTGGATGGGTGTGTGTGTTTATTTAGAAGCTTTTAGAAGCACCGAGGCCCAGTGGTAAAGCATTGGACCTGTCAATCCCAGGACCTCGGTTCAAACCTCCCGTCCGTTTTTTCTGTTTATTCATTTACAGCAGTTTATCAAACTGTGTTCATTATATATAGGTTTGCGTCAAACCTATTTAGCCATCTCGCCTAACCTAAGATAATTTGAGTCTAATTTTCATAAACATCACAAATCAGTATAAATTTAACATTAATTGAATTCAATGATGTATAATGTTCTTCATTATGTTCACACTGATTCATTTCAGATTGATTACATAACAAATTTTCAATGCACATTCGGCAGAAATGACCTTCCCTTTTTAGGCCAAACTTGTCGATTCTCTCACCATCAGGGAGGAGAATTAAACCCTTCTCAGGGATAAGTAGAGAGATTTCTTCCCGGAGCTGTTTGAGTATTTTCTTTCCCCTCCCCTGTGTGAGTGTATGTAATAAGTATTACGGATGTTGAGGCCTTCAGCTTACCTTCTGAAGGAGGGAGCTCTCCTGAGTCTATCTTTGTCGTCTGAGAGGTTCATCATCCTCTTCAGCTCCTCCATGTTCCTGCAGGCCTTCTTCAGCGACTCTGTAAACTCTTCTTTGGTCTTTGGTTTGGCATCTCCAGCTGCAATGCACAAATGAATTCGTTAATGAGAGCGGTCATATTTCAACAGTATATATGTAGAAAATCCTATTCATCAAAGTCACAAAACTTCAATTTAACTTTAAACTCGTTAATGTTTAAAGCGACAGTGGCAAGTGATGAAAAGTCGCCAGTAAAAGATCACTAAGGAATTTATATGACGCGTTTTTCTCCAGAGAGATTCCTTGATAACAGAAGATATCTTCAACTAAAAATTGACATATCTTCCCCTTGTTGGATTAAACCCGATTACTTGTCATTCTTCAGGCGCTGTAAGTCTTTTAGGGGTTTAGTGTATCTCCAGGAATATAATAATAATGCTGTATAGCCCTTGTGGCTTAGCGCTTCTTTTTGATAATAATAATAATAATAATAATAATAATAATAATAATAATAATAATAATAAATGTAACACTCTTCACTCTTTAGTCATATACACTGAGGTTCGCAATCACCAATAAATGATCAATGAGGAAATTATTGCCTTTTAAAGGAAATTTAAAAATTCCAAGTTTGGTCGTAATTCACTTCCCATACGTGTTTAGATAAAAAAAAAACCGTTTATCTTGGTATTAATCGTATACAAATTAAGACACTGATTGTTAAGACAGTACACACACTTTTAACTTGTTTTTATAGGGGCAAGGTTACGATCTGTTTACATCTTAATCACGGTTGTGTAAATAGTCTGTTCTGATCTATCAAAATTCCTGGTTAACTGGGTCCATGCGATCTATTCACCACCAATCAAGAATGCTTTAATCCCTGAGCTACATATTTCGGTGTATATGTCCCTGAAATGACTTGATAAAGATCTAAAGAGATCGAAATTTTGTCCCAATAAAAGCTTGTTCAGTTTCGTGGATCTTTTCACTGTTGCCGGAAGATTACAGAAATCAAGGAGGTACCTTAGGATAGCACAAAGTGGCAGAGCATTGAGTCTCGATTCTGTCCCTTTCATAAAGGGTTACCGTCATTCTGGTGATTCTCTATTCCCAATGAGCTGAAGCTCCCTTTTAATGACACGTCCCGTTGCCTCTTGTACCCTGAGATAAACTAAAAAATAAGACTGACCAGGTTCGTGTCGCCTAGAGGAAACTTACGGAGCTTTGTGAGAGACCCGTCCTTGCCATCTATTGCTTCCCCCAACACTAAGGGAGCCAGGTCCTTCACCTTCTTCATCTGCAGGAGAGAAAATGAAGAGCTAGAGAGAGGCGTTACTCAAGAATTTTTCCATAAAAAGACATTATATATATTATATACATTATATATATATACATATATATATATATATATATATATATATATATATATATTATATATATTATATATATATAATTATATATATATATTATATATATATAAATATAATGTGTGCATGTTCGAGTTTATTAGAGTCCATATGTTTTTCCAGATTGTCATAAAAATGGACTGCAAATACTGTGGTTTTGAGAAGGGTCATTACCAATCAAGCACTGAAAAGTCAGACGTCAAGATCAAAGGAGAGAGAGGCGACCGCCCACTGTCAGAGACCTGACTGATGGAAGCTAGTGTGCCTGGCCACGTGCCGTCTCTATTTCTGTCTCTGGCCTCCTCTTCTCTCTATCCTCATGCCCACTTCCTACACTGAATCGAAGTAATGCGAAAGTAATTACTGAGAAGGTGCATATAATATATATTTTCTTCTTTCTTTCAACGTACCAGCCGTATCCCACTGAGGCGGGGTGGCCCAAAAGGAAAAACAAAAGTTTCTCCTTTTAAATTTAGTAATATATACAGGAGAAGGGGTTACTAGCCCCTTGCTCAGGGCATCCAAGCCGCCGCCTACGACACGCATGGCTTACGGAGGAAGAATTCTGTTCCACTTCCCCATGGAGATAAGAGGAAATAAACAAGAACAAAAACTAGAAAGAAAATAGAAGAAAACCCAGAGGGGTATGTACATATATGCTTGTACACGTATGTGTAGTGTGACCTAAGTGTAAGCAGAAGTAGCAAGACGTACCTGAAATCTTGCATGTTTATGACACAGACAAAAGACACCAGCAATCCTACCATCATGTAAACAATTACAGGCTTTCGTTTTACACTCACTTGGCAGGACGGTAGTACCTCCCTGGGCGGTTACTGCTTACCAACCTACTACCTAGGAGATATATATATATATATATATATATATATATATATATATATATATATATATATATATATTATAAAATGTACACACACACAAAGATCGCAGTCAGCAGGACTCGATCTTTCTCTGTATATACCCGCTTGTTTCTGCGTAGTGCATTGATATAAAAACAGCTTGAGAGGTCAGAACATACAAGAGGAGATTGAAACAGCTTGAATCCATGCTTGAGGGTCACTGACGTGACCGGGCTGGGAAAGAAACATGGCTTGTGAACCAGGCTGCCCAGCTTATGTGGCATTCGTGGCTGAGTGGATAAGAGGGCTGCCTGGGAATCTTGATCATCCCCAGGAGCAGTATCGAGTCCTGCTGACTGCGATCTTTCTCTGTATATATCCGCTTGTTTCTGCGTGGTACATTATATATATATGTTGGAGTGGTTGGTACTTTTGTTTAATAAATGTATGAACGAGGGGAAGGTACCTAGGGATTGGCAGAGAGCATGTATAGTCCCTTTATATAAAGGGAAAGGGGACAAAAGAGATTGTAAAAATTATAGAGGAATAAGTTTACTGAGTATACCAGGAAAAGTATACGGTAGGGTTATAATTGAAAGAATTAGAGGTAAGACAATGTAGGATTGTGGATAAGCAAGGAGGCTTCAGAGTGGGTAGGGGATGTGTAGATCAAGTGTTTACATCGAAGCATATATGTGAACAGTATTTAGATAAAGGTAGGGAAGTTTTTATTGCATTTATGGATTTAGAAAAGGCATATGATAGAGTGGATAGGGGAGCAATGTGGCAGATGTTGCAAGTATATGGAATACGTGGTAAGTTACTAAATGCTGTAAAGAGCTTTTATGAGGATAGTGAGGCTCAGGTTAGGGTGTGTAGAAGAGAGGGAGATTACTTCCCGGTAAAAGTAGGTCTTAGACAGGGATGTGTAATGTCACCATGGTTGTTTAATATATTTATAGATGGGGTTATAAAAGAAGTAAATGCTAGGGTGTTCGGGAGAGGGGTGGGATTAAATTATGGGGATTCAAATTCAAAATGGGAATTGACACGGTTACTTTTTGCTGAGGATACTGTGCTTATGGGAGATTCTAAAGAAAAATTGCAAAGGTTAGTGGATGAGTTTGAGAATGTGTGTAAAGGTAGAAAGTTGAAAGTGAACATAGAAAAGAGTAAGGGGATGAGGGTATCAAATTATTTAGATAAAGAAAAATTGGATATCAAATTGGGGAGGAGTATGGAAGAAGTGAATGTTTTCAGATACTTGGGAGTTGACGTGTCGGCGGATGGATTTATAAAGGATGAGGTTAATCATAGAATTGATGAGGGAAAAAAGGTGAGTGGTGCGTTGAGGTATATGTGGAGTCAAAAAACGTTATCTATGGAGGCAAAGAAGGGAATGTATGAAAGTATAGTAGTACCAACACTCTTATATGGGCGTGAAGCTTGGGTTGTGAATGCAGCAGCGAGGAGACGGTTGGAGGCAGTGGAGATGTCCTGTCTAAGAGCAATGTGTGGTGTAAATATTATGCAGAAAATTCGGAGTGTGGAAATTAGGAGAAGGTGTGGAGTTAATAAAAGCATTAGTCAGAGGGCAGAAGAGGGGTTGTTGAGATGGTTTGGTCATTTAGAGAGAATGGATCAGAGTAGAATGACATGGAAAGCATATAAATCTATAGGGGAAGGAAGGAGGGGTAGGGGTCGTCCTCGAAAGGGTTGGAAAAAGGGGGTAAAGGAGGTTTTGTGGGCGAGGGGCTTGGACTTCCAGCAAGCGTACATGAGCGTGTTAGATAGGAGTGAATGGAGACGAATGATACTTGGGACCTGACGATCTGTTGGAGTGTGAGCAGGGTAATATTTAGTGAAGGGATTCAGGGAAACCGGTTATTTTCATATAGTCGGACTTGAGTCCTGGAAATTGGAAGTACAATGCCTGCACTTTAAAGGAGGGGTTTGGGATATTGGCAGTTTGGTGGAATATGTTGTGTATCTTTATACGTATATGCTTCTAAACTGTTGTATTCTGAGCACCTCTGCAAAAGCAGTGATAATGTGTGAGTGTGGTGAAAGTGTTGAATGATGATGAAAGTATTTTCTTTTTGGGGATTTTCTTTCTCTTTTGGGTCACCCTGCCTCGGTGGGAGACGGCCGACTTGTTGGAATATATATATATATGTATATATATATATATATATATATATATATATATAATAATAATAATAATAATAATATATATATATATATATATATATAATAGAATTACATGCAATTTTGACCAAAAATAAAAGCGAATGTGAATCACTTCTTGACGACAGCGAGATACACTTCTGTCTTAACTGTCTCGCTTTTTTTATTGAACAGAATTATTATGGGTGAACGTACGGCACTTGTCTCTCAGTGAACACTCACGAGGTGGCCAGACGTGACGCACTGCTGAAGATGAGGTAATGGAGTGGAGGTAATGATGGAGTGGAGGTAATGATGGAGTGGAGGTAATGATGGAGAGGAGGTAATGATGGAGAGGAGGTAATGATGGAGTGGAGGTAATGATGGAGTGGAGGTAATGATGGAGTGGAGGTAATGATGGAGAGGAGGTAATGATGGAGTGGAGGTAATGATGGAGAGGAGGTAATGATGGAGTGGAGGTAATGATGGAGTCGAGGTAATGATGGAGTCGAGGTAATGATGGAGTCGAGGTAATGATGGAGTCGAGGTAATGATGGAGTCGAGGTAATGATGGAGTCGAGGTAATGATGGAGTCGAGGAAGGAATTCAGGGAGAGGAAGTGTTGAAATAGAGGTAAAAGGAAGAAAAAGTGATTGAGTGGGGGTGTTGGAGGGATGGAAGGCTTGTCACTAATGAAGCGGGATGGAGTAATGATGGGGAGGGAGTGATGGAGGGAGAACCACAGATGGAGGAAGTTACCTCGTCCATGAGTCTCTCCATCTTGGATTGCTGGTTGAGGTGTTCTCTGGAGGTACCCAGGAACTTGTCCCTCATGGCCTCACGCTCCACCTCCGTGCGGTCCTTCTCTCGGCGAAGCTTTTCGTTGATCTGCCTCAGCTTGGCGTGAGCTTCCCTTAGCTCCAGCAGGTCCCGCTGAAGCTGTGGTGGAGAATAATTATATATGACAGTGGCAGAATGGTGGTGGCTGGAGCGTCGTGGTGAAGGAATGAGAGATCCGATAATGTTTTACTGTATATAGATAGTAGAATTGCTGAAAGAGAGAATAAAGAGTCATTACCGTAGCTAGATTACTACTACTATTGCTACTACTACTACTATTGCCATTCCCCGTTCCTTGTCATATGGTCAGTAGTCCTTCTCTACTTTTCTCACTCCAGTTGTCAGCATAAAGCTTTTCCTCTTCCGAGTTCGGTTTTTTTTGGTGATTTACCGAGGTATTATTATTATAATGCGCGTAAAATGCTAAACCCTTGTGGGTCATTTAGTTCAGGGAGTAATGGAGGATCGGTTCTCCGTCAATTAATAGCGGCCTTGTTGGTCTCTTGACTGTTAGGCTGCTGATGACGGAGGGAGAGTATGGTAGTGGTGCTTTGGGAGTGGTTATTGTGGGAGTTAGGACGGTGCTGTGGTTGTTTTGATGATGCTGTGTTGGTTATGGTTCTATCGTGGTGGTTATGGTGGTGCCGTTGTGGATATGGTCGTGCCGTGGTGGATATGGTCCTGCCGTGGTGGATATGGTCCTGCCGTGGAGGTGGCTATAGTCGTGCAGTGGCAGTGGCTATAGTTGTGCCGTGGCGGTGGTTACGGTGGTGTTGTAGTGGGCGGTTATGGTGGTGCTGTAGTGTTGGTGGCTCTGGTGGTGGTGGTTATTGTGGTGCTGTGGTGGTTGTGTTGTGGTGGTTATGGTGTTGTAGTGGTTATGATAGTGTAGTGGTAGTTATGATAGTGCTGTGGTGGCGGCTATGGTTGTGGTGCTATGGTGGTGGTTGTTATGGTGCTGTGGTGGTAGTTATGGTGGTGCTGTGATGGTGGTAGCTATTGTGGTAGTGCTTCGGTGCTGGTTATGGTGCTGTGGCGGTTATGGTGATGCTGTGGTATTGGTTATGGTGGTGCTGTGGTGTTGGTTATGGAGCTGTGGTGGTAGTTATGGTGGTGCTATGGTGGTGATGGTGGTGCTGTGATGGTTATGGTGGTGCTGGTTATGGTGCTGTGGTGGTTATGTGGTGGTGGTGGTTATGGTGGTGCTGTGATCGTAGTACCATCATGTGAGAGGAAGATAATGATTGTGAGGTTAGAACCACCAGTTAAATACACTGTGAATAATGAACATACAAGGTAGCCAGTAGGTCCAGATTTTTGTAACTATTTGCGTCTAATTCATTAGTGAATTAATTTTTTTTCTATAGTTAAGGCAAGAATTCTAAATGCAAAAAAATATTTCTAAAGGAGATTATTACTTTCAAAAGCTGTACGGAATAATGCGTAACTTAGTAAAGATTGTTTCATACCGCAGCTTATAATTTGAGTTGCAATTCAGACAGAGGTAGCATTTATGAAGGGATTCAGGTTAAGCTTGTTGGAGAGAGAGGAATCCTGAAGGTGAGAAGTACAGTGCTTGCACTCTGAAGGATGGGTGGGGATGTTACAGTACGGGAGGTGAGAAGCACGGTGCCTGCACTCTGAAGGATGGATTGGGGGGATGTTCCAGTACGGGAGGTGGGAAGTACGGTGCCTGCACTCTGAAGGATGGATTGGGGGGATGTTCCAGTACGGGAGGTGGGAAGTACGGTGCCTGCACTCTGAAGGATGGATTGGGGGGATGTTACAGTACGGGAGGTGGGAAGTACGGTGCCTGCACACTGAAGGATGGATTGGGGGGATGTTACAGTACGGGAGGTGGGAAGTACGGTGCCTGCACTCTGAAGGATGGATTGGGGGGATGTTACAGTACGGGAGGTGGGAAGTACGGTGCCTGCACACTGAAGGATGGATTGGGGGGATGTTACAGTACGGGAGGTGGGAAGTACGGTGCCTGCACTCTGAAGGATGGAGGGGGAGGGATGTTACAGTACGGGAGGTGGGAAATACGGTGCCTGCACTCTGAAGGATGGATTGGGGGGATGTTCCAGTACGGGAGGTGGGAAGTACGGTGCCTGCACTCTGAAGGATGGATTGGGGGGGATGTTACAGTACGGGAGGTGGGAAGTACGGTGCCTGCACTCTGAAGGATGGATTGGGGGGATGTTACAGTACGGGAGGTGGGAAGTACGGTGCCTGCACTCTGAAGGATGGATTGGGGGGGATGTTACAGTACGGGAGGTGGGAAGTACGGTGCCTGCACTCTGAAGGATGGATTGGGGGGATGTTACAGTACGGGAGGTGGGAAGTACGGTGCCTGCACTCTGAAGGATGGATTGGGGGGATGTTACAGTACGGGAGGTGGGAAATACGGTGCCTGCACTCTGAAGGATGGATTGCGGGGATGTTACAGTACGGGAGGTGGGAAGTACGGTGCCTGCACTCTGAAGGATGGATTGGGGGGATGTTACAGTACGGGAGGTGGGAAGTACGGTGCCTGCACTCTGAAGGATGGATTGGGGGGATGGTACAGTACGGGAGGGGGGAAGTACGGTGCCTGCACTCTGAAGGATGGATTGGGGGGGATGTTACAGTACGGGAGGTGGGAATTACGGTGCCTGCACTCTGTAGGATGGATTGGGGGATGTTACAGTACGAGAGGTGGGAAGTACGGTGCCTGCACTCTGAAGGATGGATTGGGGGGATGTTACAGTACGGGAGGTGGGAAATACGGTGCCTGCACTCTGAAGGATGGATTGGGGGGATGTTACAGTACGGGAGGTGGGAAGTACGGTGCCTGCACTCTGAAGGATGGATTGGGGGATGTTACAGTACGAGAGGTGGGAAGTACGGTGCCTGCACTCTGAAGGATGGATTGGGGGGATGTTACAGTACGGGAGGTGGGAAGTACGGTGCCTGCACTCTGAAGGATGGATTGGGGGATGTTACAGTACGAGAGGTGGGAAGTACGGTGCCTGCACTCTGAAGGATGGATTGGGGGGATGTTACAGTACGGGAGGTGGGAAATACGGTGCCTGCACTCTGAAGGATGGATTGGGGGGATGTTACAGTACGGGAGGTGGGAAGTACGGTGCCTGCACTCTGAAGGATGGATTGGGGGGATGTTACATTACGGGAGGTGGGAAGTACGGTGCCTGCACTCTGAAGGATGGGTGGGGATGTTACAGTACGGGAGGTGGGAAGTACGGTGCCTGCACTCTGAAGGATGGGTGGGGATGTTACAGTACGGGAGGTGGGAAGTACGGTGCCTGCACTCTGAAGGATGGGTGGGGATGTTACAGTACGGGAGCTGGGAAGGACGGGGCCGGCACTCTGAAGGATGGGGGGGGATGTTACAGTACGGGAGGTGGGAAGTACGGTGCCTGCACTCTGAAGGATGGGTGGGGATGTTACAGTACGGGAGGTGGGAAGTACGGTGCCTGCACTCTGAAGGATGGATTGGGGGGATGTTACAGTACGGGAGGTGGGAAGTACAGTGCCTGCACTCTGAAGGATGGGTGGGGATGTTACAGTACGGGAGGTGGGAAGTACGGTGCCTGCACTCTGAAGGATGGGTGGGGATGTTACAGTACGGGAGGTGGGAAGTACGGTGCCTGCACTCTGAAGGATGGGTGGGGATGTTACAGTACGGGAGGTGGGAAGTACGGTGCCTGCACTCTGAAGGATGGGTGGGGATGTTACAGTACGGGAGGTGGGAAGTACGGTGCCTGCACTCTGAAGGATGGATTGGGGGGATGTTACAGTACGGGAGGTGGGAAGTACAGTGCCTGCACTCTGAAGGATGGGTGGGGATGTTACAGTACGGGAGGTGGGAAGTACGGTGCCTGCACTCTGAAGGATGGGTGGGGATGTTACAGTACGGGAGGTGGGAAGTACGGTGCCTGCACTCTGAAGGATGGGTGGGGATGTTACAGTACGGGAGGTGGGAAGTACGGTGCCTGCACTCTGAAGGATGGGTGGGGATGTTACAGTACGGGAGGTGGGAAGTACGGTGCCTGCACTCTGAAGGATGGGTGGGGATGTTACAGTACGGGAGGTGGGAAGTACGGTGCCTGCACTCTGAAGGATGGATTGGGGGGATGTTACAGTACGGGAGGTGGGAAATACGGTGCCTGCACTCTGAAGGATGGATTGGGGGGATGTTACAGTACGGGAGGTGGGAAGTACGGTGCCTGCACTCTGAAGGATGGATTGGGGGGATGTTACAGTACGGGAGGTGGGAAGTACAGTGCCTGCACTCTGAAGGATGGGTGGGGATGTTACAGTACGGGAGGTGGGAAGTACGGTGCCTGCACTCTGAAGGATGGATTGGGGGGATGTTACAGTACGGGAGGTGGGAAGTACGGTGCCTGCACTCTGAAGGATGGATTGGGGGGATGTTACAGTACGGGAGGTGGGAAGTACGGTGCCTGCACTCTGAAGGATGGATTGGGGGGATGTTACAGTACGGGAGGTGGGAAGTACGGTGCCTGCACTCTGAAGGATGGACTGGGGGGATGTTACAGTACGGGAGGTGGGAAGTACGGTGCCTGCACTCTGAAGGATGGACTGGGGGGATGTTACAGTACGGGAGGTGGGAAGTACGGTGCCTGCACTCTGAAGGATGGACTGGGGGGATGTTACAGTTCAGAGAGTCATTTGTATTGTAAAGTCCACATATCTGAAAATTGCCGCTATTGAATGAATGATGATTGAAAAGTGACCTATTATAGTGTCATCCTTCTTGGTAGGAGACATCCAGTGAGGTAAAAAAAAATAGTTATCTGTACATTAACTTTTGCTTATAATGTTCTGATGAAAGCAAAATATTAGATGAAAGTCTTTCAGTTGGAAATAAAATTAAAATAAGAATTCAGATATAAAAAGACAAATTTTTAGTGTGAATGAAAATGATGAATGTTTCAACAAATCGGTCAACGTATTCAGTCCCTCAGAAAACATTCCCAGACACTCAACATCCAGAGAAATGAATTATTTCAATGGAGAGCTCGAGGCAGGTGTTAATTATAATCAAAGAAAGCGTTAAACCGACAAGGGTCATACAGCATCGAGACAGGTGTTAGCGGCTGGAGTAGATACAACAGCCGCCGAAGAATCACAGTGGCACTCGGAATACAAGAGCGTAAGAAAGGAGGAACACTGAAGCAGGCCTACTGGCCCATACTAGTCAGCACTAATCCAATTTTGCTATAGCCCGTCATAGTGAAACTCATTTCACTTCTATTCACTAGTGGTACTCAGCAGTCATTGCTACCGTGGCACGTCAACACCTTTAACTTTGCCAAAACCCCGCCAGTGTTGGTGCCAGTCAGTGGGTCAGTTTACGACAGACTCGTCTAAAGTGATTTTTTTACTGTCGAGTATACAACAGCAACAACATTCAAAAGCAATTTTGACAGCCTTCCTGGAGCAACAGACTATGAACTATATGTACTGTATTAGCTACAGGTAAAAAATATAAAGTTTGTGTGAAGCGAAAACCCCAGAAGACGATCCTCGGCTTAAGAAGTTTAGCAGTTAATCATCTAGCGCAAGAGTGCGGCTGATTAACGGGTAACTTATTTTAGATGAAAAACCTTAAACCCTAGAGAGAGAGAGAGAGAGAGAGAGAGAGAGAAACAGAAAGATGCCTTGCTACGAACGATCATATGTGTACTGTCAGATTCGCTGTATCACTACATCCTTGAGGTGTTACTCATCCTAAATTATTTTATACTTGGTTTTCAGTTATAATGACTTGCTTGCTGACTGCCTTCTTGCTAAGCAAAATATTCTTAAAATAACTGAGGGAATCCCCGAACTTTGGATACAGGAAGATGGTCAAGGAGGTTTATATTAAGATTCGATGCTATCATAAGCTGACATTTTCAAGTATTTGCCACCAAACGCATGTTTTAAGCCTGATAAAATAAAGAAAGATGGTTTAAAATTGCGTAAGAAATAACTGATCGAGGCTACGACTCGAGATGTGTGTCCCAGGAGCTTGTAGGAACTAAGAGTAAAATCTCAACAAACCTATAAAAATTTAATAATTAATAAAGATACTGAGTACCAACAGCTATTTAAGTATGTCATTAAGTAAAATGTATTGGATATGAGAAAAGTATTAATCAATAAAAGTTATGGATTTTCTTTGAAGCTGATAGTTGCTTTTCATAATGTATAACTACATACTTTGTATGTAACTACTCGAGAATATAAGTAAAATTTGGAAAACTTTTGCACTCTTTCCTCTCAAAAGTTTACTCTGGCCACCAACACTTTGCTCTTGCTCTCTGACGTCTCGTGACGTATCGTCTTCTGTTCGTACTTACCTCCAGCACTTTGATCGTTACGTCTGAAGTCTCCTGATCCACCGTAGTCGACTCCAACTTACCTCTTGCACTTTGGTCTTGGTATCTGAGGTTTCCTGGCCCACCGTTTTCTTGAGTTGGTCAATCTTTCTCTTGGCCTCCAGTCTCTCCAGATCTCGCTCACGCTCAACCTCGTACAGAGTCTGCAGGGAAATCGAAAGTGCTCGAATTATTTTAACACAAACATTTTTTCCCATTACAATAACATATTTATTAACATTTATTAACTAATAATGCACGTTCAGTTAGTCCAGGTGCAGAGAGAAAGAGACAGAGGGAGAGAGACTTCACCTGTCTTAGGTCCTTAGCGAGGGTGGCTGTCTCCTGGATGAGTCGCTGCTGTTCCTCTCTTTCCTTCTGCCAGTTGAGCTCAAGTCTGGTTCTGAGGCCGGGCACCCGCCTGCTACCGCCGCCCAAAAGCCGATCCTCTTCGTACTACAGGAGACAAAAATCGATGTTAACGTTTCGCCAAGAATACACAGCATGTATATAACGAGAGCTAAAGAGTCGTAGGTACAACACCCGTGTTTGTAACCAATGGGGATATCAACATAGTTAACTCATGATTTTTAAGAGATTTACTCGAGGTACAAATTAAAAACCGAAACAGTGAAAATAATGAAAATTAACACTGCTATTTTTTTTAACCAGAGACTTTCCTTACAATCAAATGTCAAAATTGCTAATATCTTAACATTGCTTATATTTATATATGTAACGTGATTACTTAGCCTAAAGCCATAGACAAGTCCACACTGATATCAACCTTATGATGTAATCTTTAAAGATGTTAATTAGTAAGTCTTGAATATTATGTTGTAGCTCTCACTGCGTACCCTTGAACCCACTTGTATCAATGCTGCCTTTTTAAAGATGGGTTATTAGGTAAGGACTGAAAACTTCTATGAAAAAAATTATATAAAATACCGATACGATAGATAAAGACAAATGCAGTACAATGCGATCCTTTACTGACTACGTTTCGTCCACACTGAGTTTTAAGTCACAACACATCTGATCAGATCTAACTGTGATCTGGTAATGATCATTGTGTGAGCAAAATGTTGCCAGTAAAGGATCGTATTATACTAAATGTCTTTATCCAAACTTCCTCTAAACACATTAAACATAACCCAGCCAATGGCGATTAATCATACTGAAGGAAGAGCGGATATATCTATACTGAAATTATCCTTTCAAACGTGATTGCATCCCATTCCTCAGGTGCTATATTGCTTATGGATTTAGCGCTTCCCCATAAACACAATAATTTTATAATAGTATTAATAATAATCTCACCTCATTGAGCTTGGTTTGCAAGTCACACAGCTGAATCTCAAAGTTCGTCTTCTGATCAATGACCTCATTCTTGAGCTTGGTGTTCTCAAGACGCGCATCAGCCAGCTTGTCTTCAAACTCCGTGATCTGCGCGTGCAGCTCCTGGGTCTCCAGGAGGTGCTGTTGAGCCTGTGAACCCACAGCCACACCACAACAAGTTCGTGTTAGTCAAAGTCTTAATATAAACTGCTGCAGAGATCAAATTACAGAAATAAGCACTTCAGTTGAGGGGTAAGGAACATCAACACTTGGGGCCTCGGTTCAAATGTACATTATATATATATATATATATATATATATATATATATATATATATATATATATATATATATATATATATATATATATATATAATCGGTAGTCTTTGTTTGAAAAAAGGCATCGCTCGCTTTGCCGAATAACCAAAGCTAGGGCTCTTTATTGCAATAATGATAAAAGTAGGGAGCCATAGTCTCGGAGAAATAAATAAAATGAGTTCGACTTTACTGAGATTTCTCCTCGACACTCTGAATATTGTACTAGTAACCTACCTGTTCTTTTATAAACATATATAAATAATTGTTTTTAAATATGGTGCACAAGGTTTAAATTTATTATTTACAAATATTTGCAAAAGAAGGAAAAAAATATTTCAGTTTCAGAGTACAATAATTTTTATAATAATAATCCCTCATGGATTTCCTCAATAATTCGAGAAAAAGATGTTCTGTCAATATCGTAAACGAGTGAGGCCACTTGTCAAAAATTAAAAAGGAATTAGATTTGTCTTATGGTTACTTTAAGTTACTGTATCAGCTACAAAAAATATTCGCTTTGCTAAAACACCGGAAGAATTCTACACTTATTTACCTCTCATCCTATTGCTTAGTTATAAAAAAAAAATTAATTGAACGTAATATTACACCATTTTAATCTTGTCCTCTTTTCCCCCTATGTTTTGAAATACCAAAGGTAGAGGCCAGAACCTTGTGCTTACCCTGAGGCCGTAACTTGGGTTTTCTGGTTCTGACAAGTGAATCTCACCTTTCGTAATAAAGACAGTTACCTTTTTTCTCTGTCTCTCTCACAGGCGAGTTATTTTATGATGTTATTGGTCATGTAAGTTATGTAACCAGTAAGCACACTGAAGCCCAGTATCATGTTGCAGCTACTTTGCGCTATGGGTGAGTCTAGCCAAAAAAATAAAAGCTTGAACCTTAAGCACAAAGGACAAAAAGAAGTACTCCAGAGAACACAGAATTATGTACAGTTTAACACACACACACACACACACACACACACACGTGACTCAAGCTTTACG
Source organism: Cherax quadricarinatus (assembly GCF_038502225.1). Classification (NCBI taxonomy): domain Eukaryota; kingdom Metazoa; phylum Arthropoda; class Malacostraca; order Decapoda; family Parastacidae; genus Cherax; species Cherax quadricarinatus. The sequence continues at coordinate 28,729,806 of NC_091310.1, read as the reverse complement.
ATATTTGTCTTCTCTCCCTCCTTCTCAAGGGTGTGGGTTAACATTATCAGTTTTCTCAGGTGATCTTAAGATCCAGAGTCTCGGTAGCATCTTCAAATTGTAAAAGATGCAACTAAGACAAATGCATGCCAACAGCAATTCTGTGCCTTTAGAACCCTTGTAAAAATTTACTATCTGTAAACTCATTTGCAGAGTTGCTGAATAAAAGTTGTCTTATTTTGGCATAAAGGCGGATCAAACACAAGCCGGAGTAACAGTAAACAGTTATGATACTCCTCGAGTTGAAACACCTTAAGAGAAATCATAAAAGCCTTAGTGTGATACCATTTCAGGACAAAATACATATATTTATGCATCTGATATCAATTCACTCTTGGGTTAGGAGAGCCTCTGTTTTCCCAGCGTGTCAGAACTGCTAGCTAAGCGTATTCTACTATAAAATAATAGAAGTGACTAGTGCTATAGATTGTTTGGTTATGCTTGAAGCCTCTAGAATGCACGAGAGTCATTAAGGATGCATTTCACCTGTACACCACCAGTCAAGAATACTTTAATCCCTGAAAAGAGAGATTGAAGTAATCTTTCTCTTCATATAAACAGGGTATCTACACCTGTCGGCGTATATACCCTGCAGACTGACTATTAAAAGCGTCTAGTAAAACACTAAGGGTTCTCCCATCTTGATTTTCTTACTTTCAATAATTTTTATAAGCGGTTATTTTAATAAACTTAAGCCAGTATTAATAGCTACTTTACAATATATAATTTACATTTTTTCCTGAAATTGTTATAGACCTTTCTGAACATTATAGTGTCAAAGGAAATAAAGATGTTTACGTTAGATTTCTCTTACCTGAAGGACCCAATAGAACCTCTTTACCCGATATTCTTATGAAGAGCTCTTAGATGACATCTGAGAGCTTCGATCAGCTTAATGATATTAACAAACTGTTTTTTAATAAAATGTGATTTAATAATGGATGGTGGACTGCATCTTTCCTTTATGAAACAACAAAAACCGTCAACGTTAGCCTATTAAAATATATATTTTATTTCCACTGTAAATAATAAAAGTGAATCATTGTTTTAACGTATATTCCAAAAGACTGGCAGGTATAATTCTGCTTTAATCCCTGTTCATGGCTCGGGATATGATTGCAAAAGACGAGAGACGGAGAACTCAAATCAAGATGGGTGGACCTCAGTGAGGCAGGAATGAGAGAACTCAATGTGTTGATTCTCCTGTCCTTAGTTACCTTCTGGCCCGCCTTGCGCTGGACCGCCGCAATCTAAGAGTAGAAGGTGAGTTACTGCCTCCTGACCACAACACGGACTCAAGAGAAGTATTGGACAAATGCCATGTGAGGAGCGACAAGGGGAATGGGGAACAGGGGTGTTATGAGAAACATTTGATAGTGATTTATATATAGGGAAGAGTTGCGAGGGATAGTTATAGATTAGAAGGGATCCTAAATGGTCAACATCGATATGGTATTAATAATGAGGACGAAAATAATGTGCATGACGTGTACAGTTTTTTTTTTCTTCAGAAACATAAAATGAATGTTGAGGTCATGCAAGAAACAAAGGTACCTCCAAAATCTATTACATGTACACACAACTTCTGTATGGAACATCCACATTCAACATTCACAGTGCTAAATGCAGACTGGCGCAAAGAACTATTTTAAAGAACCATCTACTCGCTAATGCGCATCTCAAAACAGTTTTTCCGCGAATAGAAATACCAGACGATTTAAAATATCAAAAGGTACAATATTCCTCTCATGCAAAAACATTCTCAACACCTTTGTAGAGGGAAACTTTGCAGGAAAAGTCTCAGGATCCAGTGTCATGTCTAAGGTCCTTTTATTGTACATATTTTCTGTTTGTGCCCTTCCTTGCCCTGCCTCTTAAACCCCTCACTTCCATTACTTGTCCGTCTGAATTATATTAAATGTTGAGAATAGATCTTTTGTTATATCCACTTTTGAGTATAAACATGTCTCTCCTACTCATCTTTCTGGAAAAAAAAACATTTCTTTACTACCCACATACTAAATAAATTATATTTTTAAAGCCCCTTCGGCTTTTAATTTTTTTTTTTTTTTTTTTTTTTTTTTTTTTAATAGTGATCCCTGCTTTTGTTCTTTTCGTATTATCCTATCTGTCCCTGAATATTTTGACCACGCTTACAAGTATCATGTGACAATCTTTCCTAACTTGTTTTCTTGTATAAAAGGTAATGGTAAGCTCTAGCTACAGGACCCGCCTCCTCTTGTATAGAGTCAGCACTGTGTCACTGTTAAGCACACTGATTTTCTTATCAATTTGACGTTAAAGCATTTCTTGACGCTTCTGTAGATTACTTGGGGTGTGTTGCTTCTAGTCATGTCTTGGTTCCAGATCCAACCCAGGTGAAGAGTATTCTAGATCCTTCCCTCGTAAAGAGCCTGTCGTTCTACGCTCCTCTGTTATTGTTGGATTCATGTTTCCTCTTTTCTGTGTAGGTGCAATACCATCGAAGCATTTTCATTTATGCCATACATGTTACAAAGTCATTTCAAATATCCCTTGTAAAAGAAACTGCTAGCTAGCACTTGCCTAATTAGATCAAAATCTATAAGTTATTTACAGCTTTAAAAAATAGTTAAAAATGCGATTTCCTATTTCTTCTATTTTGGCCCATCTCTGGTGTACAGCCAGGCTACACCCTGCAGCTTTTCCTACTGAATGTCCATTCACGAGTCCCTTAAACATTCATACCTACATTCTTATACCTCAATGGTCCCTCCCACCCACAATCTCCAGTTCTTCCCCAGTCATTACCTCGCTAGCGTTGTCGGCACGGGAGGCTCTGAAGGTGGTGTTGCCCTTCAGTTCAGCGATGGTCCTCTGTGTGCCGTCCAGCATCTCCTTATACGTGTCTCTCTCCCTCCTGTACTTCGTCATGTGCTGCGTCAGCGTGGATACCTCCTCCGTCATCGCCTTCAGCTTCGAGTCGTACTTCATCTTGATCTTAGTTAAGTCACTCTTGTGAGTTTTCTCGGTAGAAGTGAGTCTGAATATTTTTTTTTTGAAAGGAGAAACAAAATGTCGAATTAAAAAACAGTAATCTAGACACTACACATGTCTCGGAGTTACCAAACATCAGAGAAATTTCTATTCTTCACAAAGGAATAAGGCCACTACTTCAGAAACATCATGTTAAGCTGGAAAACAACTTTAAAAAATAAATTATTTTAACAAGTACAAACCATATTAAGCAAACATCAATTAAATCTAAATATTAAAAAAATATATCACATTAAATATGAAACGCTTTATAAATTAAATTTTTAGTCATTTGGATCCAGTATATACTATGAGCTTTTAATTATCTTTTATGCTAAAATAAAGACTTTTAATGATGCTGTAAATAGGCCAAGAAAATAAAACAGTGTTCCCTTACTTCTCCCTTCACAGAAAATGACCTTACAAGTATATTTGGTATAACTTAAGTTTAGTTCGCTTATTATGGTGAGTTTCATATATAGAACAGTGGAACTCGCATTTTACACATTATACAAGTTTTCGTGGGGAGATTATTACTCCCAGACGGTGAGTAACAGAAGACAATCCAACAATCCACTGCTGTTTTTATTTAGGCTGTCCCAGGATGCGACCCACATATATAACTTTTATCTATTAGGTTATAATATCTATTTCTACAAGTACATGTACAAGGCATACAGGCCTAACTGACATCAGTGACATACTACATAAAAAAAAGCCTAATGCTACGCAGAGCATTTCGAGCAAATTAGGTCAATTTTGTCCCAGGATGCGACCCAAACCAGTCGACTAACACCGACGTACCAATTTTACTGATGGGTGAACATGCCCACTGTTTCCGCCCTTGTCGGGAATCGAACCCGGACCCTCAGCGTGTGAAGCGAGAGCTTTGCCTACCAGGCATATAAGCATCTGCATATTAAGCGCTTTAAACCTATGGTATTCCTTTTCTAGCATTATCAAATCTACACTATCCTCATCAACTTGCTGCTAATTTGAACAATTCGCAATCATAAAATCATAATCACAAAGCGTGTAAATATATATACAGTGGAACCTCGGTACTCGAACTTAATTCGTTCCAGAAGGGTGTTCGAGTGCCGATCTGTTCGAGTACCGAACGAATTTTTCCCATAAGGAATAATGTAAATTTGATTAATCCGTTTCAGACTCCCATAAATACACCTACAGCGACTTCTCGGCGTATTTTCATGTTGTATTTGTGATTGTATTCTCGTTTTCTTGGACTGACGCATCTCAGTTTCTGCTGCGACACGCAGATGGTAGGGCGTAAAATATTGGAAGGTGGTAAAACGGGAAATTCGCTGCATGAATATGGAACCCAACAAATCTGCAGTAACTGCGCGATGCTAATATGTCAGTATGGACCAGGATCTTCAAGGAATTATTCCAGCAACTTGTTGAATCCATGCCACCAAGAATTCAGGCAGTCTGAGGGCAAACGGGTAGCCCCTACATAGTACCAGAAGGGTGTATCTAATAAAGTAGCCTTTATGAGCAATATGACGTTTTGCAAAGTTAAAGCAAAGACTATTTTTTACTTAATAAACCCATCATACAGAAAGAGCATACTCTGTATGATCATATCGAAAGCAAGCAAAATCTCCGTTATATGCTTATTATAGTAAAGAGGAAATACTAAGTCATTGGCAAGAAAACCGTTCATGCTGCGTCTCACTTGGCTCTGAGTTCCCTGATTGTGTTGTCGTAGCTTGACGTGTCATTAGCAAGGGACGAGGTCCTCTTCTCATTGATCTGCTGTAGCTTCTCTAGGTCCTCCACCTTGTGACGGAGGTCTTCACTCTGGAGAGGAGAAATAGGTCTCTGTTAATTTGAAGGATAATAACACATGTCTGATTTACAATTCTTGATAAACATTACGTCAACGATGTAGGAAGTGTTCGCAACACCATAAACGAAATCAAATGAGGAAATGTATACTTATAATGATGCAAATGTTGGAACAGCCGTGTCTAGGCTATGGTGCAAGTGTTGAGACAACCGTGTCTAGGCTATGGTGCAAATGATGAAACACTACCGTGGATAGTCTATGGTGCAAGTAGTGGATAGACTATGTTGCAAGAATTGAAACTCACAACCAAGTCTTAATTATGGTGCAAGTGTTAGAACGCTCACGACCGTGTCTAGCATATTTTGTAAGCGACAAGTGTTAGAGTTGCATTTAAAATGATGCTCGAAAGCAGTTAAGAAATTTTGAAATAGTGTAGAAACGCGAGCCATGCAATCTGTTTTCTGTACTACAGTTACATCTGCATAATGGATATGAAAACGTTTTTCTTAACATACTGGAAGGTAAATAAATTTCTAACTATGAAAAAAAAGTGGCTTTAATAATTATTCATAGGTGCTAGAAAGCGTGAGGTACTAACATCCAACCACTCATCCACACCCTAATTCACATCTCTGAATCGTGCGCTGGGACGTGCATCGGATGACTATTTCGATTCATACACCAATTTGTCAGTATTAAGCAAACTCAGAAATTGGTCATCGAGTGAATTTGCGAGTCTCCTCATATCTGCGTCAAACTATGTATAGTGGCGTAATCTTACCCAAAGAAAAGTTTGGATTTTTATTTTTTTACAGCCAAACTCTCACCTCTCGTCTGTAGTACGAGGCTTGGTCCTTGAGGCTGTCCTCGTCTCTCTTTAGCTGCTCTATCTGATGGTTTTTATCTTCAATGATGTCTTTCAGACGCTTCCTCTCAGAATACGAGGCCGGGTCGCTAGACACCTTGTTAAGGCGGTTCTCCAGTTCTCTAAGTTGATCCTGCAGGAGGAGGGACTCCAGGTGTTGGTAAAACATTATATAAAGATGAGTATAACATAACGCTGGCCGTCATAGCTAGACTGTCTATTGGATGAAGTAAATAGGAACATCAACAGCTGTCCACCTCCATCACTAATATACTTTAAACATAGATCCAAGGATGAAAATGTTAATTAAAATAATAAACTAATGCAATAAGAAAATAATAGTAATTAATATAATAAAAAAATATTAAAAAATAATTAAAAATAATTAGTAACAATAGTCCCTCGGAAAACGCAACCCGGAACCAGACATCTTTTAAAAATAATCATCTATTCACCTGCATATTCAGTTTCTCCTTGATCCAGGTATCTTGGCGTACGTTGTACGTCTCTCTCAGCGTCTTGAGCTCAGATTCAATGGTGTTGTGATCTTTCTTCAGTTTCTCGTATTCCTGTTCGATGCTTTCTCTGTTCATGGTGAACTGGGAAGAGAAGATTTAATTCACAGCAGAAGAATTAAGCGAGACAATTGAGCTAAGTGATAACTTTGGCAATCCAGGGTCTGTAGATACACTAGCAGCAGACTCACAGTTTGTATACAATCCACGACAAAAAAAAAAAAAAAAAAAGACTTTCCCCACAGCAGAAATAGACCTTAATTCATACAGCAGAAAGGTGACCTTTCTCCCTACGATGGAGGTGACTCGAGTCTTTGTGGCAGAAATTGTCCTTAACCTTCACATTTAAATGTTATAGTGGACATAAGGGGAAACTGGAAGAATTTAATCAAAGAGAATCCACTTTGACTGAAGGCTTGTTTTCTTATAAATATGTACATGTCTCTGATCTACCCACTTGTTCAAGGAATTGCATTTTTCTGAGGAATATCAAAGTTGGATTATTTAAAATATATCGTATTTATTCCAAGTCAAACGTAATTCTAAAAATATTTGATATTCCTATGTAAAAATAGCATACCTTGAGCAAGTGGGCAGATCAAAGGCAGACACAGATACAGACACACACAGGTACAGAGATGCAGACAAACGCACAGATACAGAGATAATAGAAGGCTTTTAACACAGTGCCACACAAGAGATTAGTGCAAAAGCTGGAGGACAAGGCAGGCATAACAGGGAAAACACTGCAATGGATCGGAGAATACCTGACAGGTAAGCAACATCGCAACATGGTACGTGACGACGTGTCAGAGTGGGCGCTTGTGATGAGTGGGGTTCCACAGGAGTTAGTCCTAGGGCCGGTGCTGTTTTTTGTATATGTCAACGACATGACGGAAGGAATAGACTCAGATGATGTGAAGTTAATGGAAAGAATTCAATAGGATGAGAACTAGGCAGAGCTACAAAGGGATCTGGACAGGGCTGGTCCAGAAACTGGCTCCTGGAGTTCAACCCCACCAAGTGCAAAGTCATGAAGATTGGGGGAAGGGCAAAGAAGACCGCAGACGGAGTACAGTCCAGGGGTCAGAGACTACAAACCTCGCTCAAGGAAAAGGCTCTTCGGGTGAGTATAACACCGGGCACATCTCCTGAGGCGCACATTAACCAAATAACTGCTGCAGCAAATGGGCACCTTGTGATGTAGTCCAGCTGGGCTTGTGAGGTCTCTGGGGAGACCTAATTTAACCAATTATAAGGTCACACCTTGCCTTGGCAAACGTCTGTAGCCACGCCCACGTCTGAGGTCTTTTGTTCTTGACGCCTCAGACCTAGGCGTCAGGTCGTACACGTGGTTGTGGAGGGTGCTTGGACCACCATAAAAGCCCAAGGAAGAGCTGAGTAGGGAGATTCGAGCGGAGCTGCTGCTGGGGTGCAGAGCTCCTGAGCAGAAACTTCGAGCGGAGCTGCTGCTGCTGGGGTGCAGGGCTCGGGAGAAGGCTGCTGAAGTCTCTGGAGGAGACTGTTGGAGGCATTGGGCAGAGTACTGGCTTGGCGCAGTACTCGTGCTGTGTAGGTCTTGGGACCTGGGGCTTAGTTCCTGTAGTGAACTGTCCTCTGTGCTATATTGTAAGTTATATTCATTTTGGTCAAGTTGATTGTGTTCCCTGTCTCACTGCTTACATACCACCCCATTTATCTAAACCACAATAATGCTCTGTTCCCAAATATATTATTGTACAAAGACTTAATAATAAACTATGTTTGAGTAGAATAGTAATATTCACTGCCCACCGTTATTTATTCTTTTTTCTTATATTTTATTATGTTTATATATGAGTGAAGAATGGGCGAGGCATATGTTAGTGAGTAGTGTAGAGTTAATGAGAGTGTCGTGGTGGTCACCACTGACCTGTCATTACCTACCTACCTCCGCTAATCATCTCACTCCTATCTACCTGGAGTTCATTACCTTTGTAACTAGTTCAGCTATCATAACTTTGGGGTCCAGTCACTGGACCCATTATGTACCTTTGTAATCTTTTGACTACCCCCCACAGGATGGGTATGGGGTGCATAAAGATATTAAACTAAAGTGTGTGTGTGTGTGTGTGTGTGTGTGTGTGTGTGTGTGTGAGACTCAACAATCAATATTTGCACCAATAACTCATTACCTCGCCTGCCTCTCCCCTGCCTACATAATCCCTTACTCCCATATTCCCCACTTATATCCTATTCATTCCGATACCCCCCTACCTGACAACCTAGTAAACAGCATTCCGGCATCTCAGTAAGGAATAGTTCAGGACTCTGTACACCGTGTACGTCAGGCATTTATTGCAGTATGCAGCACCAATTTGGAACCCCACACCTTGCCAAGCACGTAGGGAAATTAGAGAAAGTGCGCTGGTTTGTAACAAGACTAGTCCCGGAGCTAAGGGACATATCGTACGAGGAGAGGTTCAGGGAAATCGACCTGACTACACTGGAGGACAGGAGAGATAGGGGTGATGTGATAACGACATATAAAATACTGACAGGAATCGACAAGGTGGACAGAGACAGGATGTTCCAGAGATGGGACACAGCAACAGTTGGAAGATGAAGACTCAGATAAATCACAAGGATGTTTAGGAAGTATTTCTTAAGTCACAGAGTTGTCAGGAAATGGAATAGTCTGGGAAGTGATGTAGTGGAGGCAGGATCCATACATACCTTTAAGAAGAGGTATGAAATCTCATGGAGAAGGAAGAATGACCTAGTAGCGGCCTGTGAAAAGGCGGGGCCAGGAGCTGTGAATCGACTCCTACAACCAAAACTAGGTAAGTACAGACAAACGCACAGCTACAAAGATAGACACACACACACAGGTACAGAGATACAGACACAGGGACACACACACACAGGTACACACACACAGGTACACACACACACAGGTACACACACACACACACACACACACACACACACACAACTTCCTCCTTGTGATATTGTTGAATATGGTATCTATAAGGGAGTCAGAGTGAGAACCTCTTACCTGAGCTTTCTGGACTACGTAATCCTCCTCCAGCAGGTCATATCTGGTGCGAAGTTCCTCAGACTCTTTCTTCTCCTTATTTCTCGTTTTCTCGAGATCTGAGGAAACACATACGAGGTGCAACAAATATTACCATTAATGACCAGAAACTTTCCTTAATCTGATCTTCGCAGAAAACTAGTTTACCTATTTAAGTTTTGAAGAATTAATTACAATACCGTGGCAGGAACTCTTCATTATTAACTTGTGGCTACAGACTGGAATGTACACGAGCAGAAATAAATAAAAGTATCCCTTAAATATATAATCGTGATTTTTGGCAGGTGGGAAAACTAGCCCCCTCATTCCCTACTTAATTCTGACATCAACTGCTCTCATGGATATGGATATAGGAATCAACCAGCTTCCCAAACATTGACTGAAAGAAAACTCAGCAGTTTTAGAAACTGATTCAAGAAACACTCGAGAGAGTAAAAGATATATGTTTAATGGAAGATTACAAAACAGTGTCCATAAGTGGTTTTAACTAATCACAAAAGAAAATTAAGCGAATCATAATTTGTCCCAAACTCTTCGGGGCTCTAAAATGTGCACGAGTCTTCAAATGTCTTTGAAGACTCGTTATCAAAATCATTGCAGGACCACAGCATTTTCAATTTCTCATGCCTCTCTCAAATTTTTAAAATGCCACACAGTAAAAAATGATCATTAAAAATGAACACACAATTGATCAGCAGTTGATCATGAACTTCTGCCAACATTGGATGCCAGTGTCTTGCTCTTGACAACAGTGAAGAAAAAATAACATTTCAGATTTTTACAGAGACAACATTTCGACCTATTCAGATCTTGATAAAATCTAAACAGACCCAAATGTCGATTTCAATGAAGGTTTGTTCTGCAATATTGCGATGTCAATATTCAAAATAGCAAACAAATATTACATAAACAACGCAAAAGACCAGCAATATTTTTTTTACACATTATATTTAATGGCGACAAAGATCAAACGAATATTAAGAATCTTTGATTTTTTTTTCTTTAGATTTGTTGTGTTCTGTATACTGCGTCTTTACACACGAGGAACAGCTTATTACAAGCTTAATCTCGAGGATGATCGAACTGGATTAATTCGTAATTGCAAAAATATCTTATGAGAATCAAGAGATGGATTCTAGAGTAAGAAAAATGTCTGCACACCGCCAGTGAGAGAAATGTCTGCACACCGCCAGTGAGAGAAATGTCTACCCACCGCCAGTGAGAGAAATGTCTACCCACCGCCAGTGAGAGAAATGTCTACCCACCGCCAGTGAGAGAAATGTCTGCACACTGCCAGTGAGAGAAATGTCTACACACTGCCAGTGAGAGAAATGTCTGCACACCGCCAGTGAGAGAAATGTCTGCACACTGCCAAATCAATAATCTCTCCCAGGTTGTATCACAAAGCACATGACAAAGAACATCTGTGTCGTATAATAATTCAATACACTTTTTTAAGCACTTAACCCAAGTACTGACCTTTGTACTCTTGTCGAAGAGTCTCCATGTCCTCCTTAAGTTTTTTAAGTTCGACTTCTGCCTTGGCATTATTTCTAAGATTTCCGGTCTCTTTCTCCAACCTCTCTCTACGCTTCTGCTCTGCCTGTGAGGATGGTAGTTGTAATAGTAGTAATAGTAATAGCAAAAGTAATAATAGTAGTAATAGTAGTAGTAATAGTAACTAATAGTAGTAATAGTAATAGTTTTAGTAATAATAGTAATAGTAATAGTAATAATAGTAATAGTAGCAGTAATAATAGTAATAGTAGTAATAATAGTAATAGTAGTAATAATAGTAATAGTAGTAATAGTAATAATAGAAGTAGTAATACTAGTAATAATAGTAATAGTAATAATAGCAGTAATAGTAATAGTATTACTAATAGTAGTAATAGTAATAACAGTAGTAGTAGTAATAATAGTAGTAATGGTAGCAGTAATAGAAGTAACAACAGTAGCATAACAGAAAAAGCAGTTGTGGTGGGCTATGTTAGGTGATGAAGTGTTATGGAAGACACACTGTGTAGAAAAAAGCATTTGCTCAAACCTGTTGGTGGGCATGCGTGTGCCTTTGCGTGCATGCATAGGTGTGTGTGTGTGTGTGTGTGTGTGTGTGTGTGTGTGTGTCTCTTGTGTGTATGAATAGGTGCGTGTGCGCGGTAATGGTCAGACATTTAGTGTGTATTTTCAGGCACGTGCGCACTCTGCTTACATTTTGGTACTGATATTAAACTATCGATGTGTTCTACCTTCATTACAGAATAAATTCAGCTATCGCACGCAACTGATAGGATGTTGCACATTTTAAATCGTTACGCAACATATACACTTACATCCGCTAATAAACAAAATTTTTTTTTTTCAACAAGTCGGCCGTCTCCCACCGAGGCAGGATGACCCAAAAAAGAAAGAAAATCCCCAAAAAGAAAATACTTTCATCATCATTCAACACTTTCACCACACTCACACATTATCACTGCTTTTGCAGAGGTGCTCAGAATACAACAGTTTAGAAGCATGTACGTATAAAGATACACAACATATCCCTCCAAACTGCCAATATCCCAAACCCCTCCTTTAAAGTGCAGGCATTGTACTTCCCATTTCCTGGACTCAAGTCCGGCTATATAAAAATAACCGGTTTCCCTGAATCCCTTCACTAAATATTACCCTGCTCACACTCCAACAGATCGTCAGGTCCCAAGTATCATTCGTCTCCATTCACTCCTATCTAACACGCTCATGCACGCTTGCTGGAAGTCCAAGCCCCTCTCCCACAAAACCTCCTTTACCCCCTCTTTCCAACCCTTTCGAGGACGACCCCTACCCCTCCTTCCTTCCCCTATAGATTTATATGCTTTCCATGTCATTCTACTTTGATCCATTCTCTCTAAATGACCAAACCACCTCAACAACCCCTCTTCTGCCCTCTGACTAATGCTTTTATTAACTCCACACCTTCTCCTAATTTCCACACTCCGAATTTTCTGCATAATATTTACACCACACATTACCCTTAGACAGGACATCTCCACTGCCTCCAACCGTCTCCTCGCTGCTGCATTTACCACCCAAGCTTCACATCCATATAAGAGTGTTGGTACTACTATACTTTCATACATTCCCTTCTTTGCCTCCATAGATAACGTTTTTTGACTCCACATATACCTCAAAGCACCACTCACCTTTTTTCCCTCATCAATTCTATGATTAACCTCATCCTTCACAAATCCATCCGCCGACACGTCAACTCCCAAGTATCTGAAAACATTCACTTCTTCCATATTCCTCCTCCCCAATTTGATATCCAATTTTTCTTTATCTAAATCATTTGATACCCTCATCACCTTACTCTTTTCTATGTTCACTTTCAACTTTCTACCTTTACACACATTCTCAAACTCATCCACTAACCTTTGCAATTTTTCTTTAGAATCTCCCATAAGCACAGTATCATCAGCAAAAAGTAACTGTCAATATCCATTTTGAATTTGATTCCCCATAATTTAACCCCACCCCTCTCCCGAACACCCTAGCATTTACTTCTTTTACAACTCCATCTATAAATATATTAAACAACCATGGTGACATTACACATCCCTGTCTAAGACCTACTTTTACCGGGAAGTATTCTCCCTCTCTTCTACACACCCTAACCTGAGCCTCACTATCCTCATAAAAACTCTTAACAGCATTTAGTAACTTACCACCTATTCCATTTACTTGCAACATCTGCCACATTGCTCCTCTATCCACTCTATCATATGCCTTTTCTAAATCCATAAATGGAATAAAAACTTCCCTACCTTTATCTAAATACTGTTCACATACATGCTTAAATGTAAACACTTGATCTACACATCCCCTACCCACTCTGAAACCTCCTTGCTCATTCGCAATCCTACATTCCGTCTTACCTCTAATTCTTTCAATTATAACCCTACCGCATACTTTTCCTGGTATACTCAGTAAACTTATTCCTCTATAATTTTTACAATCTCTTTTGTCCCCCTTCCCTTTATATAAAGGGACTATACATGCTCTCCGCCAATCCCTAGGTACCTTTCCCTCTTTCATACATTTATTAAACAAAAGTACCAACCACTCCAACACTATATCCCCCCCTGCTTTTAAACCAAATACACACAAATATTAGGTTATTATACTCAAAACACAGACTTGTAATCCCAAGGTTTGACGACACAGGACGGAAAATACAAGACAGACGTAAGAGTCTAGTAAAGAAGGCTGTTGGCCAAGTGAAGGAAGTCATGACTGATGGAGGTGCTTATTGAGAATGTTATCAACACAGATAATGCCACATCTTGGGAAATAATCATTATATTATAGCCATTAGTACCAGGTTTCCTGGCAGGCCACTGCGCTGTACTAAAGCCAAGACGTGTAGCTAAATGTGACAAGTTTTTTTTTATTTAAAAGCAACATATACATAAACCATAAAAAGAAAAAAACACTAGCCGACAATTAGCAAATCAAAAAACCGTGGCAGACAATGTCAGTACACACAAAAAACAAAATACATTGATATAACAAAATTCTACTGAAATAAACCCAACCAGTTTATGGAAAAAAAACAGTCTGAGTCATTATAAAACATGTAGGAGTAAGTCCTATAATCATATATATGTGTATATATATATATATATATATATATATATATATATATATATATGTGTATATATATATATATACATGCACATACACACATACGTGCATGTGCACATGTGTTCGTACAGAACAGACTGGATTATACACGAAATAATACGTAAAATGACTTGTCACTAAATAAACTAAAAATATATTACATCCAATAATAGAACTATACCTAAGACATTGGTTCCCACAAACACACCTACACACACACACAAAGTTAATGTTACCGATTAACACTCAATATATAATATGACCTTCCATACAAATAGAAGGGTATATATAAACTCCATAAATTACTTATATATTCTCGTACATAGTTCATAATGTACCCCTTCAATTATACGATATAAAAAGACGCATGACAAGGATAAAGCTATCATCAGATTCAAATATATAAAACATATCCTGACATATACATATGAATATAACCCCCTATATAAAATGGTTCTTATAACGATAAAAGAAAAAAACAGAAAATCACATACAACTTTAACTCTGTGGTTTTACAAAATTCATAAGGTCTACATACCCCGGAGCCCCCGACGGCTCCCTGCAAATAAACTTTACCCACATCAAACACCTTGCAACCAGTCAACCTTCCTTATCAGGCATCCAAGCACTCCAAGAAGACACACCACTGAAGAGACCAACCTCTTGCCTCTCACCCCGTCACCAAGCGGAGTAAACGTGCAACAGTAAGTCCACGATATTTCTCCGGAAAACTAGTTACCCACCTTCCCCCATATAATTGTTTGTTCCTACACGCTGTCCTATAAAAACACGCCGCCAACGCTTTTATCCTAATGTTTCTCTCCACCTCCCTCATCCCCCAAGAGACATACAAGTAATCAACTATTACATATCTGATAGCCCTCTTCACCTCGTTGGGCACCCCTAAATGTGACAAGTTTACTGACTTGTGCCTTTCTAAACAGCCGTTTGGCTAAGCAATAAAAGAAAACCAACATAACGCTAAAGTGAATCGAAATACTGTTCTGACAGGATCAAATCCCTACTAACTACAGGGGTAAGCTAGTTCAAAAGTTACACCTACTAGCACTTGCAAGTATTGCACACTTCCCTAAACAACTAGCAGGTTGTTTAAACAACCAGTAGGTTGTTTAAGGAAACAAGAATTAAATAAATTCTGTGTAGTGTCCACCAATATCTTAAAAAAAAAAAATATTGCCACTTGTGGTAACTATGCAATTTTTCTTTAAACGGGATGCCGCCTTAACGCTGATGGACCCTTCATCCAAAGAGTTCGACCTACCTTGCATTCTTCTGATCAAACTGGAATGAAAGGCATTCTGGTCTGACCTTTGGAAAGAGAACAAGTTCAGTTTCTTGGATTAAGAAACTGAACTTGTTGGATTAAGAGTTCTCTCACCAGCATCAACTCCCTCGGCGTGTAACACAGCACGAGTGTGCTGTGTTTAACACTGCAGCAGGCCTACTGGCCCATGCGAGGCAGGTTCAATTCTCCCACCGGTGTAAGCCAATGCTTTAACCTAGTCAGGTCAGGTCACATCCAGTTAAGGAAGGAATATTGGTTGAAGTTCAACTTTTCTAGGAAAAATATACTGACTGAACGAAAATTTATCTTGCGCTGTGAACGAAAAAATTGTCTATATATAAAATAGATAGGAAAATACTTCCATATTGGAAGTATTTAAAAAAAATCTGCCTAACCCTTGGGTACGACCTACTTCCACACTGAACAAATGTGACACCACCTACGACTGCTGCACCTCTCCTGCCTACGGTTTATAAACTCCTCCTCCGCACTTATGCCGTATTCTACTCAAGATTGATGGACTGACCACATCGACTCAAGGTTGAGAGACTGATTACCTCATTCTCCTCCTGTTCTTTAAGATTCTCCTTTGTATGGACTGATGAAGCCACTGTGTGGCGAAACGTTTCCTCAATAAAGATACCCAAGAGTTGCACACGTGTCTAATTTATCAACATGTCGGTTCTCTGAACCATTCATCTACAATAATTATTAAGTTTTTTTCAAACAAGTTTCAGACGTCTTATACCAGCACTGATGTCATACCTTAAGTTCAATTTCTAGCGCTGTCATGCGACTGATGATGTCCTCTTTCTCTTTCCTGAGTGTGTCGAGCTCTCTCTTCTGCTTGCTCCCCGAGGTGTCCTTCGCTTTCTCCAGCTGAAAAACAAGAAGGTTGGACTATATATGATTCTTTCTCTATCTTTCTCTCTCTCTCTCTCTCTCTCTCTCTCTCTCTCTCTCTCTCTCTCTCAATAAACAAGAGGATCTTTAGGGGTTATTATCCACTGTGCAAGACTACCTTACAATCAGATTTTTATGGGATATCTGTTACAACTAAGGACTGTGTTGCTGTGCCAACTACAGGACGAAAACCAAAATTTTCTCATGTGAATATCGTTATGAAATAATTTTGATTTAACATCCCTAATAATTTGACGAGTTAATTTAAACTTCTAAAAACATCAGGATTTCCTTGTATCACGTAATTAATATTAATAGTCCACATGGAGACAAACTCAGAAGATTAGTTTGTCTGTATATTTCGATTCCCTTCTGGGATCCTCTTCAGAAGAGGATCCCAGAAAATCTAAATATACATATCAACTAATCTTCTGAGTTTCTGTTGTCATGTGGGTTATTATTGATTATTGACAATTGTTCATTACACTTTAGTTATCCAAAGTATGTTAGGTATATCTATGATAAAGAATTTACAATTATATGAAGATGTACGTAGTTATAATCTTAACTGACGAGAACTTTAATGAAAAGTGAAAAAATATCGCGCAAAATAGTGCTCCTTATCTTAAAATTAACTCCTATAACAAAAAAGTTTGTCTTAAGAGAGACTGTTGTCTGTTCTTCAAGATCAGTGATCTCAGTCCGGACATGAAAATGTCTATGATGTAAGAAAACAAGACTTATGTGCAACAGATGACTGAAACGTCTCGCCTACACAGTAGAATTCTTCAAATAGAGGCATCAGGTCGTGGTAGCAAAGTGAAGATGATGTAATCAGTCCATCAACCTTGGAGGAATAGTGTTTGAGGTGGTCAGTCCCTCATCCTGGAGAAGTGTTCAGCTCAATGGTCTGGAACTATACGCCCAAGGTTGGTGGACAGTTCACATCTTTACATTGCACCTACCACCTCTGTATTTGACTGAAGAAACCTATTGTGTAGGAGAAACTTTTCAGTCAACAATAATGATGATATAAAAGGACTGACAAATGACCTCAATTCTGAAGAAATAAGAGAATGTCATCTATCGTTCGTCTATTAAGCAGTATCTTATTTTTCACTAGAACTAATACAAACAACAGTTAAATGCCTTCTGTCTTTCTTTAGCAGGTGGTCCGAATTCAGTACCAAAACAATAGAATATCAATTCAACATCAGGAAGAAATTAATCTCATTACGAAGTACCAATAGACATGTTCTGGGCGTGGATTTCCAGTCTAAAGTTGCTGAACTTACTTGACTGATGTTCTCCTTCAGTTGGCTTATTTCCTGCGATAGTTCCTCTTTCTCGTTCTTAACAGCTCTGAGTTCCTCGTTTATCTTCCTCTTGGTCACCAAGGCATCGTCCGCTCGCTGCCTCTCCTCCTCCAGTTTCGACTCCTGTTTAAGAGACAGGTCATTAGATGGGTGTGTACACGGAGCAATGCGCACATGTTGCAGGATTTTACAAGGAGTATGGTACACACAAGGTGTACATGTGTGTACACAAGTATTAGATTCACGTCCTGTTAATCGCTCTTCTTCAGATGATACATGCAGTTCCTTCTCCCATGTTTAAGAAGCTGTGTCGTGTATCATTACTGTTATTATAGCTACATCTGTGTATCCTAGAGAAGCGTCGACACAGAGAACATCTATAAAGCTTCTTACAAAACAAGCAAGCATCTTCCATGGCAAACATCCTACAAAAAAAAAAAATAAAATCTTGCAAAATCATCCAACAAAATATGCAATTTTGACATGATTGTTGCACCTTGACCTTACACAGGCACTCATCTGTCGCACGTCTCCCTCACGTCAGTTCCACTTCGCAGACATGAGCTCCCCACTTGTCTTTTCCAAAGACACTTCCTGCTCAGATCTCCTGTGTACAAACTGACACTTCGCACCGTGTCTTAAGATGCATACAACTCTCATAGCATCATTTTAGCACTTTCTAACCCACAAGCAGATAACCTAATGGTGAACCTCACCAGGTTGTCTCGCGTTCTCTTGACGCTTCGCAGGTCTCGCTCACTCTTTTCCTTGGCTTTCTTTGAGTCTGAAAGTTCCCTTTTGAGGTCGTCTCTCTCCTTGAACCATGAAGACGTCAGCTCCTTCTGGCGCTCCTCAGCCACAGTCAGGTTGTTCATCTCCTCGCCCAACTGTGGTACAGGTGCAGGAACATTGAGAGGCCCCGAGCAATGGTCCAAGAAGGGTCCAAGGAGCGTCCAGAAACATCAAGTAGCAATGAAGATGGAAGAGACAGTCCATGCAATAGATGATTAAGCACGAAGAATTAGAATTGGCATGCTGAAGAGGAAATATTTATTAATATTGACAGTTAAAACTATCCACTTCAGAGTAAGATTAAGTTATTAATAAGAAATGAGCCTCATTTAGACAAGATTTCAAAGTTTAGTTACAGGGACAAAGTTACAGTGTGTTCATGGCAGAATAGAAACTTGTTTAAACATTTTGGCATCAGCAATAAGTAATACACCGAAGATTTTTCATGCATTAAGGAAAAGTCTTTAGAAAGAAGAAAAATATTTGCCCTTTGAATACCCTTTCGAATGAAAAAGAAATGTAAACAAGACAAGCAGTCAGACAGACAGACAGACGAAAGGTATCACTTTAGGTGCGTTATATCATGGCAGGAAGAGACACAGATTAACTTTAATTAAACTGGGTACATCAGAACTGAAAGTTGTCACAGTAAACACCACATGTGGATCTTATAGAGGAACCTATAAATGAAGAGAACTGCTTGTGGTACATCAGTCTCGTGTCTGAGACAGGACACCTTTGGGATATGTAACAACCTCTAGCCAAGAATTTAAACAACGAGTATTTATTATCGCAAGTCCAATCTAGTGGTAAAGTATTTCCTTGCAGATCCTCATCCCACTGTCTACTACAAACTCCTCTGGAAATATAAATACATAAGCAGTATAATGTGATCCTTTATTGGCAACGTTTCGCCCACGCAACAAAACGTTGTTAATAAAGGATCGCATTATACTGCCTATGTGTTTATATTTCCATTGTGTCGGTATTTTATACCATTATATTCACAAACTCCTATCCTTCCTTCCCAGCCTTCCTAGCTAGGTTAGGCAGATTATTCATCATTATGCAGGAGTGAATGTCTCTATGCAAGGTCCATTAAACAGGAAGGAGCTACAGTTGCTACGTGGCCACATTGAGACTTTTTTTTTTTTTTTTTTAATACGAGGTGCATCGAAAAGTCAGCAGAAGACACATGTAATATAACCAAAAGATCCACTGATCGCGTTACTATAAGACTGACAACATGAGTTTTTCTATTCCTCCTGTGATACGAAAATCTTCCTCCTGCCATTTTATTCTCAATTGTATCTCACCTTGGATTCCAGCTTCTCCAAGGCAGACTTGCTCTTCTTCTCCGTTCTCTCCACCATCTTAAGATTTTCCTCCGTTTCCTTTAGCTTCTTCTCCAGGATGGTGACCGTCTGTTGGGTGGCCAACAGCTGGACAAGATACAAGTATGAGAACATAAGCAAGACCATTACAGCAGGCCTAATGACCCATACTAGGCAGGTCCTCAAACTCAAACCCTTTCCCAGAGGATCTACGATACTATCAAGTTGGAATAATCTTCATTACACTGTAACATTCTTTAGGTTCAAAGAAGAATTAAACAAAATTAATCAATTTTTGTGTTAAACTAAAAAATGATGAAGAAAATTACCAAGTCTGGGTATTAATAAAGTCTAGTTTGACACCTAAATAACAGAATACTCGTATATAGAAAACACATGCAACGCATCAGAAACTGCTTTTGGAAAGGTTTCGCTCACTAGGCCGAGCGAAACGTCTCCTAAATAGGTTCCAGTGTGCTGCATTATCTTCTTTGTAAAACTAGTTATCTTGTTTGATTTACATATAGCCGATATAATTGCTAGAGGGCTGGATACCGTAGCGGAGAGCGGAAGTGTTATTTCCACGGTGCCAAGAAGCAAATCATCTGGAGAGATTTGCGCCTTTGGTTAGAAATATATAATTTTAGCATCGTGAGATCCGCTACTCGTATAATGGCCGAGCACTGAGCAATTGATGCTGCGCACACACACACACACACACACACACACACACACACACACACACACACACACACACACACACACACACACACAAACTCTGCTCCGGTAACAACAAACTGGAAGTCTAACATCACGTGTAGCAGTACAAGAATGAGTAGTACTATGCCTGTGTCTCACCTCCTTCTGCAGCTTGTGTTTCTCACTCTGTGCTGAGCGGAGCTCCTCAGAACCTGCGGTCGACCCCTCGCCAAGCTTAGTCTTCAGCTCATCATTTCTCTCCTTTTCTTGACTTAGCTCCTTCTTGAGTGTATTAATCTTGTCCTCATAGCGTCGGAGGTCGTCCTCGTGGCTCCCGGACCATCCTGTGGACCACAAAGAGGGTCATTTCTAATACTGTATTCATATAAAAGCGTAGAACCAATATGGGCCATTGAGCGCTGACAGTGAGCACAGTTAGGTTAGGTAAGATTCCTCGGGAAACCGGACAATGTTTCCTATCGAGGGTCTTAATTCATAATGACGACTCGCTATTGGAGCTTTTGATTATATGATAGAGGCCTTACACTGGCTTACCGGTATACCCTTTTAAAAATTAAGGTTTCAGTTATAACCATCAGTAGTGAGTTCAGTATTCTTGGACCACGAGAGATTTTTCTCTTTACTTCTATCCTCCATCTCTTCATTTTACTTGACAAACCCAATCAGAAAGTATCACCTCGCGATGAATGTATTTAGTCTTCTGTAGCAGCTACTGAAGGCACCTTGTACCTTATCCCCACCGACCAACAGCTCAAGCAAGTACCTTCCTCCACCACTACCTCAGGCAAGTACCTTCCTCCACCACTACCTCAGGCAAGTACCTTCCTCCACCACTACCTCAGGCAAGTACCTTCCTCCACCACTACCTCAGGCAAGTACCTTCCTCCACCACTACCTCAGGCAAGTTGTTTCCTCCACCACTACCTCAGGCAAGTACCTTCCTCCACCACTACCTCAGGCAAGTAACTTCCTCCACCACTACCTCAGGCAAGTAACTTCCTCCACCACTACCTCAGGCAAGTACCTTCCTCCACCACTACCTCAGGCAAGTACCTTCCTCCACCACTACCTCAGGCAAGTACCTTCCTCCACCACTACCTCAGGCAAGTACCTTCCTCCACCACTACCTCAGGCAAGTACCTTCCTCCACCACTACCTCAGGCAAGTACCCTCCTCCACCACTACCTCAGGCAAGTACCCTCCTCCACCACTACCTCAGGCAAGTTGAACATTAAAATGGTATAAAATACCGACAGGTTGTTAGGTAAGACACATATGCAACAGTTAGGTATCTTTATTGTGAAACGTTTCGCCTACACAGTAGGCTTCTTCAGTCAAGGACAGAAAAGTTGATAGAAGCAGAAGATACTTGAAGACGATGTAATCAGTCCATCACCCTTAAAGTTTTGAGGTGGTCAGTCCCTCAGTCTGGAGAAGAGCATTGTTCCATAGTATGAAACAATATGGAGAAGAAGTGACAGGATGGAGCTTTTTATAGCGCCAAGAGGTGAGACGTAGGCCATTAGGAGAGGTAAGAACTCAGATGTTGAGAAGGCAGTTCCCTCTCAAATCCAGCCTCTCTCACTGGTGGAAGTTGTCGAAGTTGATTGCAGGTCTGTACCAAGATACCTCTCCTAGTGGCCTACGTCTCACCTCTTGGCGCTATAAAAAGCTCCATCCTGTCACTTCTTCTCCATATTGTTTCATACTATGGAACAATGCTCTTCTCCAGACTGAGGGACTGACCACCTCAAAACTTTAAGGGTGATGGACTGATTACATCGTCTTCAAGTATCTTCTGCTTCTATCAACTTTTCTGTCCTTGACTGAAGAAGCCTACTGTGTAGGCGAAACGTTTCACAATAAAGATACCTAACTGTTGCATATGTGTCTTACCTAACAACCTCAGGCAAGTACCCTCCTCCACCACTACCTCAGGCAAGTACCCTCCTCCACCACTACCTCAGGCAAGTACCTTCCTCCACCACTACCTCAGGCAAGTACCTTCCTCCACCACTACCTCAGGCAAGTACCTTCCTCCACCACTACCTCAGGCAAGTACCTTCCTCCACCACTACCTCAGGCAAGTACCTTCCTCCACCACTACCTCAGGCAAGTACCTTCCTCCACCACTACCTCAGGCAAGTACCTTCCTCCACCACTACCTCAGGCAAGTACCTTCCTCCACCACTACCTCAAGCAAGTTATTTTCTCCTCCACTACCTCAAGCAAGTGGTTTCCTCCACCACTATGTCAAGCAAGCACCTTCCTCCACCATTATCTCAAGCAAGCACCTCCTTCCACCTCAGGCAAGTAGCTTCCTTGCCTACCTGCGGCAGCTTTTTCCCGAAGCAAAAAATACATCATTACCAGGCAATATACTCACATTTTGTCAGAAGATCGTTAACAGCATCTCCGCGCTCACACAGGAACTGGCTGAGTATCTTCTCCAGAATTTAGAGTGTATGTGAGTGTAATCAAGTGTGTGTGTGTGTGTGTGTGTGTGTGTGTGTATTGTTGACTGATTAATACTTTTGGTGTTGATGTGTTTGCATAGATCAAATAGATTATATAAATACATGATTAAGAGAATCCAGACTGCTTAATTTCCTGTAGCACGAGAAGATACATATTACACATAACAGCTGCGAGGACAAACAACGTAGATGAACAACTGAACATTAATGAAACTTGAGTGGAAAATAAGACAAAAGAAACAGCACGTGAAAATGTCCTCAGTATGATAGATGAAGTCATGGAGACTCACAGCTCAGCAAGGACAACACGCACCATAATTCTACTCTAAACAATATTTGTGAAGTTCTTATCCATAAGTTAGCCGAGATTATAATAATGTATATACATTATTATATATATATATATATATATATATATATATATATATATATATATATATATATATATATAGTATGTGTGTGTGTGTGTCGTCCCGAATAGGTAAAACTTGCTATTTTGGCTTAAATAGCAACGCTCTTCTTTCCGAATAAGGCAAGCGAAAATTTGTGTATGCAATAACTTCGCAAAAAATATTCTGAACCTTACGAAAAAAAAATATTTCATTGTATTTGATTATTAAATTATTGTAAACTTATCTAAAATATATTTAGTTGGATTAGGCTAAATTAAATTGCGCTTGTTATAACAAAGTTAAGTAATATTTACATTAACATAAATGAAAAAAATACATCTTTAAAAGTACAAGAGAAAATTTTAGGACTAAATTTTTAACGAGTTCTTGCTAACTGACCAATTTTACCTATTCGGCACGGCATATATATTATGGGTGTAGTTGAATAATAGCTCTAGGCCTTTCGTGTTGCAAGCTCCTGATGTGCTGATTGCAACGCGAAAGGCCTAGAGCTATCATTCAACTCCTCCTGTAGTTGTTTTGTATATTACATATTAGTGCAACCACGCAACTCATAGTTTTTCTGATGTGTGCGTATGTGTATGTTTGCCGTAACTCACGTTTGGGAGCTAGAGGCTTGTCCAGCTTCTCTCTCTCCTCCTTGAGCTGCCTCGTGAGTTCTTCGTTACGTTCTCGCTCTCGCTGGAGTTTGTCTTCCAGGTCCCGCGAATTCGTCATGTCTTCCGAGCCTGGGCGACCCTTCTTTTTCTTATCAGCGTTTGTCAAGGCCATGTGGAGGCTTGCTGCAGGTCCGAGGGTAGAGCAGGGACAGTGGCACAGAGACGGTAGCAAAGGGTGGCAGAGGGACGGTGGCACATGCCGGTGGCACAAGGACGTTGGCACGAAGATGGGGTGGTATAAAGACGGAAGAACGGGGGCGGTGGCACCACAGGTGTATTACAAGATGTGTGAACCGGTGTGTGTCAGTTGGTCGAATGAGTGTGTAGGTTGATCATTTCGGTCGGTAGGAAAGTGGGTTGGTTAGAATGGGTTGCATCAATCGAGGAAGACAAAGTAACGAAAAATGTGTGTAGTAGTAGTAGTAGTAGTAACGAAAATTGTAGGTCAAGAGGATTGAAAAGGAAGGAGAGGAATCAGTTCGGGCATAGTGAATATATAACAAGAGGTGTTGACGACAGGATAATAAAAGCAGGATAATTTATAACATACAATAGGGAAGTAAACACAAAGGAGAAGGAGTAGGTGATTAGGAGGAAAAAAAAAAGAAAACACGAGTCAGCATCACCAGTGTTAGAAAAGATTCATAATGCGAAATAATCTTTATAACTCAGAGGCTGATGCAATGTTCCTATACTGGTAACCTCAGTGAATAAGCGACTCAAATATACCGTATTTTCCGGAATATAAGACGCGCTTGTTTTCCCACGAAAAGTCTTGCAAAATCACCGTATATCCCGTAGCTTGATTACTAGCACACTCAGCTCACACTGAGTGTCCGTGGTTCGATCCTCGGTACGGGTGGAAACAATAGGACGTGTTACCTTCAGATACCTGCTGCCCCTGTTCACCTGGCAGTGAAACAAGTACCTGAATGTTAGTCGACTGGTGTGGGACAAAACTGACCTAATTTTCCTGAAATGCTTTGCATAACAAGCGGCTTTCTATATAGTAGCATGTTATTGATGACATCTAGAATTATATACCTCGTACATGTACTTGCAGAAATATAGATTATTGTTCTTATTATGCTCAAGGTCAGGGGGTCAACAGGAGGCTTTGGGTTACGATTTACCGTAAGATATCAGTCATTAACCCTTGAATATGATTACTGATGCACCGCTATGACACTTAGCCATGCGCCTTATATGCCAGAAAATACAGTAATTAATATACAAAATATAAATTTGTCTAGATATACACGCATATTTAAAAATAATACAAGGAGATACAAATGCATTTTATATAAATGCATTCATATGTATAAGTGCACATACATCATAGACATTTGTGTGAATATGTTTATATATATAATATATATATACACA